>NC_141834.1:21024621-21137121 GCF_982586985.1 Callionymus lyra | reverse complement strand
TAATGATAGAATTACGGTACATTTTTAAGGAAAACTATTAATTCAATACAATAAATCAAGTATAAAAGTAGTTTCTTCTTATGATAGTTTTCCAGTTCATATCAAACTGCATTAAAACTCAAGATAATGATAATAGATAAATTGATTGATTTTACTAAAGACAATTATTTTATCTTATTTTAGGGAATTATTCTATAAAAGAAATGAAATAATAATATATTATTCAGGCAAACATCTCTATTAAATGAAATGAATCAAGATTTTCTTTTAAATTTATTTTGAATCAAATGTTTAGACTTTGGTTGATGGTTGATGCCCCGTCAGGAAATCTTAATTTAAGACAAGATTGTGTCATTTATAATGATTTTAATGATTTTAATTCCAGGACAGAAAAAGTTTTAAGCAGTTCATTGTTAAATTTATCTTTATCTTCACTCGGAGTCGCTTTTTTCCCACAGTGGAATTGAACTTATACCAATAATGTCTTCACTTGAATCTTAATTAATACCTTATTGACCATGAAAGACACACAACATTGACAATATTGACAATAACACACTTCAAATCTTTGTAAAACTTAAAAAAAAAACACTCACCAGATTGTGACTCTGAAACACACAACTCCGACATCCTGCTGGTTGGTTCGCTGCGTCGTTGTGAAGAAGCAACGAAGTGGTGAAGACGTCATGAAGGGATTTCTCTCTGATGTCACGTATGAAGTGACCAGAAGCTAAATCACAGGCTGAACTCATGTGTCGTTCTGGTCACTGGAGACATGTTCACTTCTGAGGTGTTCGTGCAACACATGATCGTAGCCACGTCACCACAATTTGTTTTATTTCCTGTTGAAGTATTTTAAGAGGCAGCAGGCGTTTGTGAGTCAGAGGTTCTGGTTTGAAGCTTGAATTTGTGATGAATTGTTTATCTTAGTTGTGATGTTTTCTTTTCGTTTTCGAGTAGTATTACTCCGTGAGTAACCACAGTATTACTGTGTGAGTCACCGTAGTCTTAATCCTCGAGTCAGCAGAGTATTACTGTGTGAGTCACCGTAGTATAACTATGTGAGTTAGCAGAGTATTACTGTGTGAGTCACGGTAGTATTACTCCGCGAGTCAGCAGAGTAGTACTTTGTGAGTCACCGTCGTATTACTCCGCGAGTCAGCAGAGTATTACTTTGTGAGTCACGGTAGTATTACTCCGCGAGTCAGCAGAGTAGTACTTTGTGAGTCACCGTCGTATTACTCCGCGAGTCAGCAGAGTAGTACTTTGTGAGTCACGGTCGTATTACTCCGCGAGTCAGCAGAGTATTACTTTGTGAGTCACGGTAGTATTACTCCGCGAGTCAGCAGAGTATTACTGTGTGAGTCACCGTAGTATTACTCCGCGAGTCAGCAGAGTATTACTGTGTGAGTCACCGTAGTATTACTCCGCGAGTCAGCAGAGTATTACTGCATTACAGTAGTATTACTCCATGAGTCACCATAGTATTACTGCATTACAGTAATATTACTCCATGAGTCACAGTAGTATTAATGTGTATTACAGTAGCATTACTCCATGAGTCAAAGTAGTATTAATGTGCATTACAGTAGTATTACTCCATGAGTCACTGTAGTATTAATGTGTATTACAGTAGTATAACTCCATGAGTCTTCGTAGTATAAATGTGCATTAAAGTAATATTACTCTGCGAGTCACTGTAGTATTAATGTGCATTACAGTAGTATTACTCCATGAGTCACCGTAGTATTAATGTACATTACAGTAGTATTACTCTATGAGTCACCATTGTATTAATGCATTACAGTAGTATTACTCCGCAAGTTACTGTTGTATTAATGTGCATTACAGTAGTATTACTCCATGAGTCACTGTAGTATTAATGTGTATTACAGTAGTATAACTCCATGAGTCTTTGTAGTATAAATGTGCATTAAAGTAATATTACTCTGCGAGTCACTGTAGTATTAATGTGCATTACAGTAGGATTACTCCATGAGTCACCATAGTATTTATTTGCATTACAGTAGGATTACTCTATTAGTCACCATTGTATTACTGCATTACAGTAGTATTACTCAGCGAGTCACCGTAGTATTAATGTGCATTATAGTAGTATTACTCCATGATTCACTGTAGTATAAATGTGCATTACAGTAGTATTACTCTATGACTCACCGTTGTATTACTGCATTACAGTAGTAGTACTCCGTAAGTCACTTTTACAACAGCACCACATTATATTTAATTAGTTATATACGCATATTTTAAACCCTGTACTTGTGTTAAAACTTTATTGACACAACTGTCCGACTCTTTCTCTGTTTGTTGTACATTAAATTACATCTATTTGATCTGTTTATTTTATCTATGAATGAAAGCAACTAAAAGTAGAGAAAAGACACAAAATAATACTATTAAGATAAAGTTTACTTTAATAATCTTTATTATAGAAAACATTCAATAATATGAAATAAAAAGATGACTTTAGTTTTTCTATCTTGGGGCCCACATGGGTGTGTGAGGGTCACACGTGGCTCCTGGGCTCTTTGGATCAGGTCTTGTTTTTCCGTACGTTAATGTAAACCTCAGCTGTGAAGAGACAAGAAGATGAAGAAGATGAAGATGATGAAGATGATGAAGATGATGGGATGAAGATGAAGATGAAGATGATGAAGATGAAGATGAAGATGAAGATTCAGATGATGATGATGATGAAGATGAAGATGAAGATGAAGATGAAGATGAAGATGAAGATGAAGATGAAGATGAAGATTCAGATGATGATGATGATGAAGATGATGAAGATGATGAAGATGATGGGATGAAGATGAAGATGAAGATGAAGATGATGATGATGATGATGATGAAGATGAAGATGAAGATGAAGATGAAGATGAAGATGAAGATTCAGATGATGATGATGATGAAGATGATGAAGATGATGAAGATGATGAAGATGATGATGAAGATGATGAAGATGAAGATGATGAAGATGATGAAGATGAAGATGATGAAGATGATGAAGATGATGAAGATGAAGATGAAGATAAAGATAAAGATAAAGATAAAGATAAAGATGATGAAGATGATGAAGATGATGAAGATGATGAAGATGAAGATGAAGATGAAGATGAAGATGATGAAGATGAAGATGAAGATGAAGATGAAGATGAAGATAAAGATAAAGATAAAGATAAAGATGATGAAGATGATGAAGATGATGAAGATGATGAAGATGAAGATGAAGATGATGAAGATGAAGATGAAGATGAAGATAAAGATAAAGATAAAGATAAAGATAAAGATGATGAAGATGAAGATGAAGATGAAGATGATGAAGATGAAGATGAAGATGAAGATGAAGATGAAGATAAAGATAAAGATGATGAAGATGATGAAGATGATGAAGATGAAGATGAAGATGAAGATGAAGATGAAGATGATGAAGATGAAGATGAAGATGAAGATGAAGATAATGATAAAGATAAAGATAAAGATAAAGATAAAGATAATGATAAAGATAAAGATAAAGATAAAGATAAAGATAAAGATAAAGATGATGAAGATGATGAAGATGATGAAGATGAAGATGAAGATAAAGATAAAGATAAAGATAAAGATAAAGATAAAGATGATGAAGATGATGAAGATGAAGATGAAGATAAAGATAAAGATAAAGATAAAGATAAAGATAAAGATAAAGATAAAGATAAAGATGATGAAGATGAAGATGAAGATGAAGATGATGAAGATGAAGATGAAGATGAAGATGAAGATGAAGATGAAGATGAAGATGAAGATAAAGATAAAGATAAAGATGATGAAGATGATGAAGATGATGAAGATGAAGATGAAGATGAAGATGAAGATGAAGATGATGAAGATGAAGATGAAGATGAAGATGAAGATAATGATAAAGATAAAGATAAAGATAAAGATAAAGATAATGATAAAGATAAAGATAAAGATAATGATAAAGATAAAGATAAAGATAAAGATAAAGATAAAGATAAAGATAATGATAAAGATAAAGATAAAGATAAAGATAAAGATAAAGATAAAGATTGAGATAAAGATGATGAAGATGATGAAGTTGATGAAGATGATGAAGATGAAGATAATTCTAGTATGTCGGTCCATGTGTTACCGTCCTGTGACTTGGAGCGGACTCTAGCCATAGCGCACTGGTACGTGAGGACGACGATGACGATGGTCAGGACGATGTCTGCCGACACGATGCCTGCGATGGTGGGCGTGTCGATCTGGTAGCAGGTTTCTTCAGCGGGAGGAAGACGCGTGGAAATGACTTCATGTTTCACAAAACTTTATCGACAAACACACGTTACACAAACCTGTCGCTGCCAAACCGGAGCCTGTGAGGAGAGAATGATTTAAAGTTCAACACTTCCTGAGTCACAGCGACGAGGAGGAAACACTCACAGCAGAGAAGAACCACGAGCAGGAAGCTCTTGTTGTCGCCCGCCATAATAACCACGACCTTCATCAAGAGAAGAAGAAACGTTACCTGGACTCGAACCAGCATCTCTTTCTACGAATCATCATTTGTGACGTGAACCTACTTATTTCGAGAAAATCAAAAAATGTCAATCAATGTTGTTCGAGAAGATGTTCACCTGGACACGGATCTTCTGCCTGAATCAAAGCGAGGTCTTACCTTCTGGCTCGAGAACTGTTTCCTCTGTGGGTGAACTTCGTTTCCTGCTGTCAATCAAAGCATCATTTCCTTCACTTCATTTCCAGTGACGCTTGTTCCGTTTTCGAATCACCGTAGTTGAACTGCGCGATTCATCATAGTATAACTGTATTACGGTAGTATTACTGCGTGAGTCACTGCAGTATTACTACGCGAGTCATCATAGTATTACTGTGTGAGTCACCGTAGTATAACCACAGAAGTCATCATAGAGTAATACTGTATTACAGCAGTATTACTCTGTGAGCCACCGTAGTATTCCTCAATGAGTCAGCAGAGTATTACTGCGTGAGTCAACGTAGTATAACAGCCCAAGTCACCATAGTAGTACTGCATTACAGTAGTATTACTGTGTTAGTCACCATAATATTACTTCGCAAGTCACCAGAGTACTACTGTATGAGTCACCGTAGTATTAATGTGCATTACAGTTGTATTACTCCGCGAGTCACTGTAGTATTAATGTGCATTACAGTAGTATTACTCCGCGAGTCACCGTAGTATTAATGTGCATTACAGTAGTATTACTCCGCGAGTCACCGTAGTATTAATGTGCATTACAGTAGTATTACTCCGCGAGTCACTGTAGTATTAATGTGCATTACAGTAGTATTACTCCGCGAGTCACTGTAGTATTAATGTGCATTACAGTAGTATTACTCCGCGAGTCACCGTAGTATTAATGTGCATTACAGTAGTATTACTCCGCGAGTCACCGTAGTATTAATGTGCATTACAGTAGTATTACTCCGCGAGTCACTGTAGTATTAATGTGCATTACAGTAGTATTACTCCGTGAGTCACCGTAGTATTAATGTGCATTACAGTGGTATTACTCCACAAGTCACCATAGTATTAATGTTAATTTTAGTAGTATTACTCCACGAGTCACCGTAGTATTAATGTGCATTACAGTAGTATTACTCCACGAGTCACCGTAGTATTAATGTGCATTACAGTAGTATTACTCCACGAGTCACCGTAGTATTAATGTGCGCTACAGTAGTATTAATCCGCGAGTCACCGCAGTATTAATGTGCATTACAGTAGTATTACTCCACGAGTCACCGTAGTATTAATGTGCATTATAGTAGCATTACTCCGCGAGTCACCGTAGTATTAATGTGCATTACAGTAGTATTGCTCCACAAGTCACCGTAGTATTAATGTGCATTTCAGTAGTATTACTCCACGAGTCACCTTAGTATTAATGTGCATTACAGTAGTATTACTCCACGAGTCACCGTAGTATTAATGTGCATTACAGTAGTATTACTCCGTGAATCACCGTAGTATTAATGTGCATTACAGTGGTATTACTCCACAAGTCACCATAGTATTAATGTTCATTTTAGTAGTATTACTCCACGAGTCACTGTAGTATTAATGTGCATTTCAGTAGTATTACTCCACGAGTCACCGTAGTATTAATGTGCGTTACAGTAGTATTACTCCACGAGTCACCGTAGTATTAATGTGCGCTACAGTAGTATTAATCCGCGAGTCACCGCAGTATTAATGTGCATTACAGTAGTATTACTCCACGAGTCACCGTAGTATTAATGTGCATTATAGTAGCATTACTCCGTGAGTCACCGTAGTATTAATGTGCATTACAGTAGTATTACTCCACAAGTCACCGTAGTATTAATGTGCATTTCAGTAGTATTACTCCACGAGTCACCGTAGTATTAATGTGCATTACAGTAGTATTACTCCACGAGTCACCGTAGTATTAATGTGCATTACAGTGATATTACTCCACAAGTCACCATAGTATTAATGTTCATTTTAGTAGTATTACTCCACGAGTCACCGTAGTATTAATGTGCATTACAGTGGTATTACTCCACAAGTCACCATAGTATTAATGTTCATTTTAGTAGTATTACTCCACGAGTCACCGTAGTATTAATGTGCATTTCAGTAGTATTACTCCACGAGTCACTGTAGTATTAATGTGCGTTACAGTAGTATTACTCCACGAGTCACCGTAGTATTAATGTGCATTTCAGTAGTATTACTCCACGAGTCACTGTAGTATTAATGTGCGTTACAGTAGTATTACTCCACGAGTCACCGTAGTATTAATGTGCATTACAGTAGTATAACTCCACGAGTCACTGTAGTATTAATGTGCATTTCAGTAGTATTACTCCACGAGTCACTGTAGTATTAATGTGCGTTACAGTAGTATTACTCCACGAGTCACCGTAGTATTAATGTGCATTACAGTAGTATTACTTCACGAGTCACCGTAGTATAAATGTGCGTTACAGTAGTATAAATGCTAAACTATTTCCCCTGTGGGTGAACTAGTTTCTTGCTGTCAATCAAAGCATCATTTCCTTCACTTTGGCAGTGATGCTTGTTTGCAGCGTCCGGACCCTCGTAGCAGCATCTGAGCTTCAGAGAAAACATGATAGTTTTTGACAACACATGATAGTTTTCATGAATCCTGACCTACAAACACCATTCTGAACATATTCTGACGTCATGTCACGTTTTGGATGAGCTTGCTGGTGTCCGCCAGCAGAGGGCGCAGCCAGACTTTAGGAGGAAAATCAACTTTAGTTATAACACGTTATAAACACATCATTGAATAATACTAGATATAAGTCTATCTTTGAGTTGTTGAAGGCAGTTCACAAAAAAGATAAAAACACACTATATTAAGACATACAGTACACATATTTAAAATAATTAAATACATATAATAATAATACAACATAAATAATAAGTTAAATTAAGCAAGATAATACATTCATAATGATTATTAATATCTTATTATTATTTTTATTTATTTTTGCAATAGTTTGTACCATTTGATTATTGATTTAATCGTGTGTGTGTATGTATGAAAGTGTGTATGCTGTATCAAATCAAATCTATATCATGTCAATCATTGTTTATTTATAATAGTTATCATTTTATAATTGATATACTTCTATTTAAATCTTCATCCCTTGTGTTGTTTCTGGGTCAAGGTGACCAGCTGAGTACTTAACTCTGGTATTGTGATACTGTAGTAACAAGTATATATGTGTAGTATTGTCCAGTACTTGACTCTGGTGTTGTGATAGTGTAGTAACAAGTATATATGTGTAGTATTGTCCAGTACTTGACTCTGGTGTTGTGATAGTGTAGTAACAAGTATATATGTGTAGTATTGTCCAGTACTTGACTCTGGTGTTGTGATAATGTAGTAACAAGTATATATGTGTAGTATTGTCCAGTACTTGACTCTGGTGTTATGATAGTGTAGTAACAAGGATATATGTGTAGTGCATTTGTTTTCAAACCAAAATATGTCCAAACATCATCTTTAAAAGCTGCTGGAGTCACTGTATCCTCTCGTCCTCAGTCATCACCAGGATCTCACGTAACGGATCTCTCTAACTAATGTCCGTCTGCTGTTTGTAAGTTTAATTGAAACACAAAGATGAAGAAATTAACATTTGAATGTCAGTTGTAAATACAAAACATGTTGTTACCTTATTTCACACAAAACTACACTAAAATTAACAATACAGTGCAGTTGAATATTGATCTATGGAGAAAATAAATATATGTGTGTATGAATGTTTTCTTTCAACACTACATGTGTGATGATCACACGTGAAGACACTGAGGTTCTCGGGTCGTGGGAGGACAGAAGTACACAGAAAGTCCACGTCAAGTAGTTTCTTGAAATACTAACCTTTACGAGGCTAGAGATCATTACTAACCACTAAACCCCCCGTTGTTTTTGTCACGACTTCACAACATGACATTCATCAGGTAAACAGTAGCACATGCTTGGAGATGTATTGAGGACAACACAACATATATAAATATACAGTTAAAAACTGACACAACAAATACCTTTTCAGGTAAAACTGCCTTAAATATGTCAAATGAATAGAATAGAATAGAATATAATAGATTATTTAGTTTATTCATCCCAGAGGGAAACACACTTTTACAACAGCACAATGAGAATAAAGTGCAAGGAAAAAAAGAAATAATAAAAGAGATAATAAAATAAAACGATCTTAAAAATATACAAACGTATGAATGTTCATAATGAAGAGGATTCTGCACCAGGATGAATATTTACATAAATATATAATCATTTAATTGATCAAATGTAATGTTCATACGACGAACACTAATGATCCACGAAGATAAATCAACGTTGAGGAACATCAATAATAATCAAACAAAATCATATTTAAGTGAATATTCTGTTCAGAGAAACAAAATAGAAATAATGACTTTTCTTGCATCTCTTGTATATATTATATCGTTAATAATATCTTGTTTGATCAGAAAATTGTTTTAGTGCAGTTGATGTTTTTATGACAGTTGAAAATTTCTTTTTTTAAGGATGTAAAATTGTTTAAAATTGTTTAATTATAGTTGAAATTTGTTTGATTTCAGTTAAAAAATGTTTGATTATAGTTGAAAATTGTTTGATTTTTAGTGGAAAATATTTGAATATTGCTGTAAATTGTTTGATTTCAGTTGAAATTTGTTTGATTTCAGTTAAAAATGGTTTGATTATAGTTGAAATTGTTTGATTATAGTTGAAATTGTTTGATTATAGTTGAAAATTGTTTGATTATAGTTGAAAATTGTTTGTTTATAGTTGAAAATTGTTTGGTTATAGTTGAAAATTGTTTGATTGTAGTTGAAAATTGTTTGATTATAGTTGAAAATTGTTTGATTATAGTTGAAAATTGTTTGGTTATAGTTGAAAATTGTTTGTTTATAGTTGAAAATTGTTTGATTGTAGTTGAAAATTGTTTGATTATAGTTGAAAATTGTTTGATTATAGTTGAAAATTGTTTGATTATAGTTGAAATTTGTTTGATTATAGTTGAAAATTGTTTGATTATAGTTGAAATTGTTTGATTATAGTTGAAAATTGTTTGTTTATAGTTGAAAATTGTTTGATTATAGTTGAAAATTGTTTGTTTATAGTTGAAAATTGTTTGTTTATAGTTGAAAATTGTTTAATTATAGTTGAAAATTGTTTGATTATAGTTGAAATTGTTTGATTATAGTTGAAAATTGTTTATTTATAGTTGAAAATGGTTTGTTTATAGTTGAAAATTGTTTGATTATAGTTGAAATTGTTTGATTATAGTTGAAAATTGTTTGTTTATAGTTGAAAATTGTTTGATTATAGTTGAAAATTGTTTGTTTATAGTTGAAAATTGTTTGATTATAGTTGAAATTGTTTGATTATAGTTGAAAATTGTTTGTTTATAGTTGAAAATTGTTTGATTATAGTTGAAAATTGTTTGTTTATAGTTGAAAATTGTTTGATTATAGTTGAAAATTGTTTGATTATAGTTGAAAATGGTTTGATTATAGTTGAAAATTGTTTGATTATAGTTGAAAATTGTTGGATTATAGTTATAGTATGATTGTGGGCGGAGCTACATGATGACGTGGAACAACGTGCTACTGTTTATAGACGTGAGGCAATCACACTCACACTCACACTCACACTCACACTCACACACACACACTCTTAACCATCCGGACGTTCCCTTGACGACAGACAGCTGACAGGCGCCGAGAGAAGGATTTCCTATCATGCACTTTGATAAATGTAAGTTTCTTCTCTTTCACTCACAGATGTTTGGCTGTAGAAACTAGTTTTAACATTTAAAATACCTGAAGTAACACATTAGTTTACATTTGAATTTAATTATTAAATGCTTAATAAAATACATGTAAACACATCAAATCTGATCCTGTTTCTGCCAATTTGAAGCAACTAATGCTCAGTGTCAGTTATTTAATATTGTGAAGATCAATGTTTTAATGTATTTTATTAAGATTATTCTCAGTGTTGGTACAGACGTGTTGATGGAAGCATGAAGAAGGTTTGAAACAGTTTTTGAAATCTGTGTAGAAGAAGCTGAATTATTATTTATTAAAATGATTTATTTTTAAAATATATATTAATTTAAAAAATATTTGGATTTTAGTTTGATTATAGTTGAACATTCTTTGATTATAGTTTTAAATAGTTTAATTTTAGTTGAAAATTGTTTGATTATAGTTGAAAATTGTTTGATTATAGTTGAAAATTGTTTAATTATAGTTGAAAATTGTTTAATTATACTTTAAAAGTGTTGGATTATAGTTGAAAATTGTTTAATTATAGTTGAAAATTGTTTAATTATAGTTGAAAATTGTTTGATTATAGTTGAAAATTGTTTAATTATACTTTAAAAGTGTTGGATTATAGTTGAAAATTGTTTAATTATAGTTGAAAATTGTTTAACTGTAGTTGAAAATTGTTTAATTATACTTTAAAATTGTTTGATTATAGTTGAAAATTGTTTGATTATAGTTGAAAATTGTTTGGTTATAGTTGAAAATTGTTTGATTACAGTTGAAAATTGTTTGATTATAGTTGAATATTGTTTGATTATAGTTGAAAATTGTTTGATTATAGTTGAAAATTGTTTGATTACAGTTGAAAATTGTTTGATTATAGTTGAATATTGTTTGATTATAGTTGAAAATTGTTGGATTACAGTTGAAAATTGTTTGATTATAGTTGAAAATTGTTTGATTATAGTTGAAAATTGTTGGATTCTAGTTGAAAATTGTTTGATTATAGTTGAAAATTGTTGGATTACAGTTGAATATTGTTTGATTATAGTTGAAAATTGTTTGAATATATTTGAAAATTGTTTGATTACAGAATGTTGAAGTTCAAACTGACAAGAGGATGTTTTGAGGTAGAAAATGAAGGATAAAAAGAAGAAGAACCTTCACCTTCACGACAGCAGTGATTATCAATGACATCATCAGCCACCACTGAGCTAATGATGTCATGGGAAAAGAGCTGAGCCACAAGCTCTCCTTATCATGTCAGCAGTTGAGTAGTAGCTTCCTTGTGCTCTCACAAGTGAGCTCAGGAATCTACCCGAGACTTGAATTAAACTTGTTTTAAGTAACAAATCTGCAGTAAATGAAACAATATTGAACTTTGTTCTTAAGAAGAGAGACGTGTTCGTGCAGGAGTTCACTTAGAAAATACTGTCTTTGAATAAAAACAGTTATTCACGGAGAAAACTGAGGCTGAACTTCTGAAAACTGAGGCTTAACTTCTCACTACAAATCAACTGCAACACGACAGGAACCTGGAAACCTCTGGTCTGTGACATCTTCCTCTTTTTTCATTAACCCTTGGCTGGCTCGCTCCGGTCTGGCAGGTTCCACTCCACGACGTCATGGTTCGCCGGCACACTTTTTTGGGCACAAAATGAGGAAACTAGCGAATCTCAGTCGAGAGTCGAGAAAGTCAAAGGGCGGCGGAATCCCCGACGTCTCCCACGCGTGACCCCTGTCCAGGAGTTTCCACCCACATTTGAATATCGCAGAGAAGCCAAGCGTTATCTGTTGGTTTTTCTCAAGGGTTGATTTCACCGACGACGGAGATCGACCACATCTGACGGCGCCGTAAAGTTCAAGTCCGTGACTCAGGACTGACTCAGCCGTCGTGAGCTCCCTGACCCTGAAAATCAAAACCTCCTGACATTAAAGCAGGTGGATTGTGGTCGAGGCTTCTAGTAACATGTTCTTCACGCAAGTCAAACCAAAGGGTCTCGGGGTTTAACGTCAATTCTTCGATAGTTCGACGAAGTAAACGATGGAAACTCAACTCGAGGTGGTTTTCTGGCTCTAGACCGAGTCTCTGGGAGATGACGAAGACTCTAGTCAGGCTTCTTTAAACTTGTACATATCAATAAATCAATCGTTCACATAAGTCGTACACAGAACGTTTC
Source organism: Callionymus lyra (assembly GCF_982586985.1). NCBI lineage: Eukaryota > Metazoa > Chordata > Actinopteri > Syngnathiformes > Callionymidae > Callionymus > Callionymus lyra. Next base: position 21,124,608 of record NC_141834.1, on the reverse strand, counting down.
AATAACATCATTTAATGAGTATTTCTAGTCACAAAAATCTTAGATATTGCTAAAAATATGAAGAACGAAAGACTAAAAGTTCATTTTTATCTATGAGTTTATTCTTACAAATACTTGTAAATATTTATTCATTTTCTTTATGGCTTAAGGCGAGAGGCAGGGGACACCCTGGACAGGACGCCAGTCTTGTCTCAGGACACACAAAGACAGACAACCATTCACACACACACTCATACTTATGGACAATTTCCCCCCGAGTTGTCAATCAACCTCTGTATGTTTTTGGACTGTGGGAGGAAACCGGAGTGTCCGGAGTAAACCCACGTAAACACGGGGAAGAACATACTAACTGCACACAGAAAGGTCACAGGTTTACTCCCTCCAGACCTGGAATTGAACCGGCAACCTTCTCGCTGTGAGGCGAACACAACAACAAATAAAGCACATTTTTAATTAAATTGTTTAATACAAAAATAAAATATTAACAATGATAAAAATATCAGATTTAAAATTGAAAATTACATAATAAAATAACAATTTTAGCCCATTTTATGATATAATTTAACATTTTACATCAGTTTTTTCATCCTATTTACACTTTTTTGCTTTAAGCTTGATAGTCCCTGATGTGACCCCTGAGCCCTGTAGTCTCATTACAGGGCTCAACGTTTTGATATTTTAAAAAGCTGTACAAATTAGCTCTAGGTCAGCGAATACAACCAGAACATATACCCGAGGCAACCAGGATTATAAGGTGCACTGTCGTAAAAAAATAATGATTTTAAATGCACATTATTATTGGAAATATACGGTAACATCCATCACGTCTGTTCCTTATCATACCTTCATCCATGGTTATAGTAAGTACATGAACATGAATCTACTTTCATTTAAAAGAAATACTCTGGCTTTAAAAAGCGAAGTGACGAATCTAGTAGGAGAACTCACATTTCCCCGATCCTCGCCTGCAGTTGATTCAGAACTCTGCAGCCGGAATTCTGAGCCGCTCTAGTAGAAGAACTCACATTTCTCCTTCAAACTCTTCACTGGCTGCCAGTTTCTTTCAGGATCATTTTAAAATTCTGGTTCTTACTTTCAGATCTATTCATGGTCAGACCTTCCATCAGTGATCTGATCCAGACGTACACCCCAGCTCGGGCTCTGAGGTCTGTGGATCAGAATCTACTGATGGTTGGAACCATCTCTGTGTTTGATGATCTACTAACTCCTTCAAGAAACATCTGTGTTTGATGATCTACTGACTCCTTCAAGAAACATCTGTGTTTGATGATCTACTGACTCCTTCAAGAAACATCTGTGTTTGATGATCTACTGACTCCTTCAAGAAACATCTGTGTTTGATGATCTACTGACTCCTTCAAGAAACATCTGTGTTTGATGATCTACTGACTCCTTCAAGAAACATCTGTGTTTGATGATCTACTGACTCCTTCAAGAAACATCTGTGTTTGATGATCTACTGACTCCTTCAAGAAACATCTGTGTTTGATGATCTTCTGACTCCTTCAAGAAACATCTGTGTTTGATGATCTACTGACTCCTTCAAGAAACATCTGTGTTTGATGATCTTCTGACTCCTTCAAGAAACATCTGTGTTTGATGATCTTCTGACTCCTTCAAGAAACATCTGTGTTTGATGATCTTCTGACTCCTTCAAGAAACATCTGTGTTTGATGATCTACTGACTCCTTCAACAAACATCTGTGTTTGATGATCTACTGACTCCTTCAAGAAACATCTGTGTTTGATGATCTACTGACTCCTTCAAGAAACATCTCAAGAGACTTTTATTCAAGCTTTTCCTGATTTTCAGGGACTCCTGCTTATGTGTCTTGACCTTTTATAGTATATATTTTAACTGTGTATTGATTGTTAAAGTCCTTGTGAACCTGGTCTCGAAGGATCTTTACAAATAACCATTACCGACTGACTGACTCACAACTTGAGTCTTTAAATCGAAAGCTGATTCTAAGGAAGGTTCAGAAAGTGAAACGATTCAACTACTACTGCGAGAGTGAAAGTCGGAGCCACTGGTAGAAACACAGGAAGGTGTGGTTACGTAACGGAGCGACACAGGAAGACGTCACAGAAACAAACTTTTCTTTTCATCCTAAATGCTGGTTTTTGTCACCAGACCAGAGGTTCCTCGTGGAAGAGCTCGATCACGCGTGTGATCTTCGGTTCCACGGACGGGACGGAAACAGGTTCCGGTTCTTACGGAACAACACGTGTGTGGTCGAGTCGTGACGGCAAGATTCTACCGTTCATCCTTCAATGGAGTCGTTTGATGTGGAAGCTCACGAGTCTATATTTATCTCAGGAACTTTCTTTTATGTTCCGAGGATCCATCGTCTGATAAAACCCAGCTTTGTTGAAGTTCTTTGAAAGACCACGTCAGGAATTCTTTTAAATTACCTACAGAAGTCACTTTCTTTATTTACTAGTGGGTTTTTCTTGTTAGCCAGCTGACACACAATACATCTTTTCTAATGAACTCATCATAATTGAGTCAAACTTTTTAGAGACGAATCCCCCCCGACTCTGAACATCACAACAATGCTAATGTAAAGCCACAAAGCAAGCGTGGGGCGCCATGTCAGAAAATCCCCCTGAAAATATTGTAAAATGAGAATATAAATGTCATGGAATAACTCTCATGTGAATATGAGAAATGGCTTAAGAAGAAAAAACATCAGTTTATGATATAAATATTCAGAGTACAATTATTTATGGAAACATTCTTTTAAATAGTAACTAGAAAGAGTGCATTTCCAGAAGAAAATGCAGTATGAATGCAAGTAGAATTAGAAGTTAAAGTAGAAGAAGTGGAATCAGTAGTAAAAAATATATGTAGTAGAAATGTAAAAGTAGTAAAAGTAGTAGTAGTATTAGTAGTAGAAGTAGTAGTGGAAGTATTAGTGGAATTAGTAGTTAAAGTAGAAGAAGTGGAATCAGTAGTAAAACATATATGTAGTAGAAATGTAAAAGTAGTAGTAGAATTAGTAGTAGAAGTAGTAGTAGTATTAGTAGTAGAAGTAGTATTGGAAGTATTAGTGGAATTAGAAGTTAAAGTATAGGAAGTGGAATTAGTAGTTGAATTTGAAGTAGTAGAAAAGTAAAAGTAGTAGTAGAATTAGTAGTAGAAGTAGTATTAGTATTAGTAGTAGAAGTAGTATTGGAAGTATAAGTGGAATTAGTAGTTAAAGTATAAGAAGTGGAATTAGTACTAAAAATATATGTAGTAGAAAAGTAAAAGTAGTAGTAGATTTAGTCATAGAAGTAGTAGTAGTATTAGTAGTAGAAGTAGTATTGGAAGTATTAGTGGAATTCGAAGTTTAAGTATAGGAAGTGGAATTAGTAGTTGAATTTGAAGTAGTAGAATTAGTAGTAAAAGTATAAGTAGTAGATCAAAGAGGAAGGAGTTGAAACATGAGTTGAAGTTGGCTAGAAAAAGAGGAATAAAAGAAAGAGTGGAGGAGATAAAAGAAAGCTAGAACATAGACCGCATTTCGGAGACGAGCCGAATTGATAAAAGTGTGAACGGTTGAAATCGGATAAAATTTGTGGGATGAGAAGCGACACAAAGTTGAGGTCAGAAGAAAACAGGATCTCCCTTGTGCTTCCCAGCATTCACACAATCAAATGAACAAAAGCTAAATTAAAAGCAGGTAATTTTCACTCACATTGTGATCTTCTATAAATATAATTGTTCTATATTGATTTATCTATTTTAAATTAGCATTTGAAATCTCATTGATGTCTCTATATGATGACCGACAGTGGCGAGGAAAACGGTTTCTTCTAACAGGCAGAAACCTCGATCAGAACCAGACTCTTGAGCGTAACGCCTGACGATCCATGTTCCACAGCACAGAAGGAGAAGCCGTGTCCGACGCTGCCCACAGTGAAGAAACTCCTGGAGCAGAAGAGGCTTCGCAAGTCGCCCTCGGAGTCGCCGTCCTACTCCGGCGCCTCGGCAGCGAGTCCGGTTCTCCTCGACACCGTCACGGTGAGACTTCACCGCTCGATACATCTTGTTTTTATCAGTGTTTAATGATGTTTTTCTAATTGCAACGCAGGTGTCATCGGCAGAAGGATTCTCCTGCGCAGGTCAGAACTTCTTCTCTTTCATTTAAGTTGTGTGTTTTCTTTTCATTTATTTAACAAACCTTTAGAACAACTTTGCATCTGAACAACACTTGAAATGTTAAAATAGGTCAAATATTGTAAATAATTAGACGAGAAAATATCGATGGGAAATAAATCAAGGTCTAAATGAATCAAATTGAAATGATTAAACGTCGGAAACAAAGCAATGTTATAAGAAAAGAAGAAAACAAAGAAAACACAATTTGCCAAATAATTTAAATAGATAGAACTTTATTTTTGTAATCTTAGAAATTGTTTTTCCAATTAGAACACAGCAATATAGATGATAATTCATAAAAGTAAGAACAAGAACAACGTTTCTATAAAAAGAAAGAACAAGATGACACAATCTAAGTCTAAGATAAAAAACATAGATCAAATAAAAATAAAAAAGACAAAGTATACAAAGATTAACATAGATGTCATGGTATTTTATACTTTCACTCCACTCCTGCCCCAAACTCAGAATGAAACAATCTAATAGCCCAAGGAATGAAAGAGTCCCTGAGTCAATTAGTGTTGCATCATGGGAGGAGCATTCGTGCTGCATCTGCTTCTCTGATGACAGTGTTGAGAGGATGATGTCATCATTCATGATGGACAGAAGTTTGTTCAATGATCTCCTCTCAGCAACTGTCACCAGTGAGTCCAGCTTCATTCCAACCTCAGGACCAGCCTTTCTGATCAACCTGTCCAACCTGTTGACACTCCTCTTGGACACATTTCCACCCCAACACACCACAGCATAGAACACTGGTCACCACAGACTGGTAGAACATGCAGAGGAGCTTCTTGCAGATGTTAAATGATCGAAGCCTCCTCAGAAAGTAAAGTCTACTCTGAACTTTCTCATACACGTGGTCTGTGTTGCAGGACCAGTTTACTGTCCAGACACACACACACCGAGGTACTTATAGTTGTTAACTATCTCCACCTCTTCACCTCTGATGGACACTGGACGTGGCTTTGTCCCGGACCTCCTAAAGTCCAAGACCACTGGACGAGACTCAGCTCTGAGTTGTAGCAGAAGTCTGAAGTGTAGATGGTGAAGAGGAGAGGAGCCAGTACTGTCCCCTGAGGTGCTCCTGTACTGCACACCCCAGTGTCAGACGTGATGTCCTTCAGCCTGACATACTGTGGTCGATCAGTAAGATAGTCCGAAATCCAGGAGACCAGACCAGGGTCCACATGCATCCGTGTCAGTTTGTCCTGGAGCAGAGTGGACTGGATCGTGTTGAAGGCACCTTAGAAGTCCAGGAACAGGATCCTCAGTTAGCCGCGTCCTTTATCCAGGTGGGAGTAGGTCCGATGCAGGAGGTGAAGCATCTTCTACACCAACCGCTGGCCCGGTAGGCAAACTGCAGGGGGTCTTGCGCGTGCTGGACTTGTGGCCTGAGATGTTTGAGGACCAGCAGCTCCAGTGTCTTCATCAGCTGCGAAGACATAAATAGATATATCATCAAATAATACATTCATATCATCACTTAAAGATGTGAACTTGATTCATAACTAGGACTAAAAATAATAACATATATAATATATAAATAAAAATAAATGAATGTCTTAATTTAACAAATATATATATATATATATATATATATATATATATATATATATATATATATATATATATATATATATATATATATATATATTTATGAATAATAATCGTCTGTATTGCTGTGTAATTGGAAAAACAAATTTGATCAATAAAGTTCTACCTTACCTTACCTTATATATATATAACTTTGACTATTTAAAACAATTATAAATAATACAAATAAGTAGAAACAATTAATAATCTGGTTGTAATAAACATTTATAGTTTATTTATAGGGGAAAAAAAAAAAATATATATATATACAGTATATATACTGTATGTATTGTACCTTTCATGAGGGTTCCTCATACAAGTGGTGTCAGGGACGGAGCAGATGGACTGACTGTGGTTGATGGTTCAACTCCAGGTCCATCCTCTCTGGCCGGAGCTTCAGGCAGCTTCTCTGAAATGGCAGTGAGTTACGAACAATGGAACGCGGCTCCAGACTCCACCTTCAACTACTACCAAGCTCAGCCGGGGCCGAGCTACGAGGACGGGTTCACCAACCCGCTGGGACCCGAGTACGACTCCCATCAGCACCTGCAGGACTTCGGATACGTGAGGAGAAAAAACAGGTCTTTCTGCTGTTGACGAACACCTGGATGACTTGGTTCTGTCCTGCAGGGAGGTCACATGACGGACCCGGGTCTGGGCTCACACTGGTCCATGGGTCAGGCCCCGGAGTACATCTTCAGCTCGCTGGACCCGCTCAAGCTGGAGGAGGCCCGGATGCTGGTGAGCGGGATGGACGACAGCCGAGCCTCACAGCAGGACGAGGACGGAGACACGTGAGTTAGAAACACTAAAATGAACCAAATAAACATTTGAGTTGAAAACATACTTTCATTCAAACAACTCCAGTGAGTTTTAATTGTCATATTTGTCTGGTGTCATTAATATACATTATATATAATTCATGACGTTTTAGATCAGTTTATTATTCATGTTTTCATTCAAACATTGTTTATTATTATTATTAAAAATGATCTTAAATGATTTTTTTTAATAAAGTACAAGCTAATGTTTTGTTTGTTTAGTTTTTCTCTCTAGTTACACATATTTGGTTACTACGAAGTGTTGTGAGAAAATGCTTTTTTCTTTGCTTTCAAAACATATTTTAGTTTTTATAGTTTGGAGTTATTCAGTTAATTGTATGGTTTATATCTCAATAAAGGGTTTATAAAATATATATATATATATTTTTCGTGTTCCAAATAAGCTACTGGCCACTAGATGCAGCAGCAACAATTATTACATCCAATAAGAGATCCTGGCCACGACTGAGGACGAGAGGATACAGTGACTCCAGCAGCTTTTAAATCTGATGTTTGGACATATTTTGGTTTGAAAAACAAATGAAATTTGTATGTATTAATACATTTTTATTTATAGCAAATTAAAAGTTGTTTTTTTTAGTTAGTATTAATTAAAAAAGTTCTGGTTGCTACAAAGAAATAATAATAATAATTTTAATAACATGAGCTAAGTCAGTGCGCTGGCAAGACTCGTCGCCATAGCAACCGAGTCTAACAACCTGCGCTGGAAAGTTAACAGAACGACGGAGACGTAAACAACAAAAAGACATAGAAGTACAAATTGACAACTTTACAGAACATGACACTGATTAATCGAAGTGCGCATTTAAGAAATGCTTGATTTATAGAATCATGCATGTTTTCGATGCATATCGCACGTGCAAATATCGCGATATAAATATTTTTTATATATCATGCAGCCTTAATTCATTTAAATCAAAATCAAAACATTATTGGCTATGTTTTGGTTTAATATGGTTGAGAAAATGTTGTTCTTTCCTTCTGATCGTGGAAGTGGAAGGTTCAAAATAACTGAACCAAGAATACTTTGATTTAAAGTAATACTTCTTCTCACAGTATCCTGCACATCTACACGGCGAAGGGTCTCAGAGAATGTGCTTTCGCGGCGGCAGAGCGCCTGAGAGACCTGAGACTCCTGGACGCCCGAGAGCACAAGGGGAAGGTGCGACGAGTCGAGTGGATCTCATGCTGTTTGTGCAGCTTTTCTCAGGTGTTTGGACTCTTTACAGACGGCGCTGCTCGTGGCGGTGACGGCGAACCAGCCCGAGATCGTTCACGACCTCCTGAACTTTGGGTCGGACATCAACGCGTGCGACGTCAACGGACAGACGGCTCTTCATCTGGCGGCGGAATACGGATTTCCACAAGTGATGCAGGTGAGAGTTGAACTATTAGTGTCACTCTGACTGTTGGAATAACTTTAATTTCATCTCATTTATAAGGTGGAGGTTAGGGTTAGGTTAAAAAAAAAAGGCTTTTTTATTAGTATTATAGTCTTGCAGGATTTTTGTCTGTTTAAATGTAAACATAACAACACCTACTTGCATAAATACTCACCTTAGTGCAGTAATATGAAGTTATTTTAGTGTTTACAATAAAAAAAAAAGCTTTTACGTGGTCGAACATCACATACAATTACTTGTACCACCATCTGAAATTAAATATATGAACTTTACACCAAATAAGTCAAATCTGAATTAGTGAAGCGGCCATTTTGTTGGTCATAACTTTATTTAAAAATGAATTATTACCACTTGGTGAGAGGTTTTACTGGAAACAATGGTCACATGTGTCACTGTATGTTATACTTGACATCGTAAAATACTCTTTAAAAAACGTATTTGTGAAATAAACTAAGAAAATGTATAACAACAACAAGCTAGCAAATAGATACAAGCTAATGTTGTACGTCGTCGACAAACGTGTAAATTCAACGACAGAATAACAATTGTAACTGTTAATTTAATAATTTTGTTAAATAAATAGAAGATAAATTGACGAATCTGGTCCATGGATTCAGGTAAACGATGTCAAAAAACATTTTAGTTTACTTCCACTGTTGGATTTAAACATCTATTACCACAGTTACCAAAAGTTGTTCCTGGAAAATACCTCACAAAATAAAAGCTTTTAAATGTATTTATTTATTTATTTTTAATGATCTACGTCTTTAGAACAATTAAACGATTCTCTCTCTTCTTTTACAGACTATTTTGTCAAACAGACCCGGACTTGAACTTGAGACTCGCAATTATGAAGGTAATGGAAAAATATATGTTGTTTAATAATATTTTTATATTTTCCAAATGGAGAACATTTGATTAATTTCTGGAAGAATTATAATAAAAATCAACCTGTTTTTATTGTTCTATAAAAGAAAATGTGTAACTTTTATTTATGGATAATTTTTATTCACCTCACACGATCATTTGAAAAAACTTTATTTAAATCTGCTGGACTGACAACAACTGCGAGTTCAAGAATAATATGTATTAAGAGCTTTATTGCATTTGAAGTAAGTACGGAAGTATTTCAGTGCCTATTGAATTCTATGTCTTGAATAACCATTTAATTTAGGATTTTAGAACCTTTTTTCTTTCTTTTTTAATAATTTAATTAAATAATCTGTATATTGAAAGATTGATTTATTGTATTTATTTTAAATTATTTAATTCAATAATGTGTACCTTAGAAGGTTAATTTGGTTTATTTATTTTATTTAAAATATTTTAATTCAATAATCCGTATGTTGAAAGGTTAATTTGTTTTATTTATTTTATTTAAAATAATTTAATTCAATAATCCGTATGTTGAAAGGTTAATTTGTTTTATTTAAAATAATTTAATTCAATAATCTGTATATTGAAAGGTTAATTTGTTTTATTTATTTTATTTAAAATAATTTAATTCAATAATCCATATGTTGAAAGGTTAATTTGTTTTATTTATTTTATTTAAAATAATTTAATTCAATAATCCATATGTTGAAAGGTTAATTTGTTTTATTTAAAATAATTTAATTCAATAATCTGTATGTTGAAAGGTTAATTTGTTTTATTTATTTTATTTAAAATGATTTAATTAAATAATTTGTATATTAAAGGTGAACTTTTTTTAAACGTTTTTAATAATTAATAATAATATTACTAATTAATATTTAATAAATAGTACATTGAAAGGTAGAATTTGTTTTGGTTAAAATTGATGAATACATTTTTTTTTTTCAAGTACATTAAGGTATTTTAAATCAAATAATTCAGAAATAAATCTTCTAAATTTGACGTATTTTTAATGCCTTTTAAATTCAATATATATAACATTTTCAACACATGTAACCTCCATAAAAAAGTCATTTCTGCCGCATCTCATTTTGATCAAAAATGTCATTTTAACCGACATGTTCCTCAGTCATGACTCCCCTCCACACATTCTAACATCATGTTCCTCAGTCATGACTCCCCTCCACACATTCTAACATCATGTTCCTCAGTCATGACTCCCCTCCACACATTCTAACATCATGTTCCTCAGTCATGACTCCCCTCCACACATTCTAACATCATGTTCCTCAGTCATGACTCCCCTCCACACATTCTAACATCATGTTCTTCAGTCATGACTCCCCTCCACACATTCTAACATCATGTTCCTCAGTCATGACTCCCCTCCACACATTCTAACATCATGTTCTTCAGTCATGACTCCCCTCCACACATTCTAACATCATGTTCCTCAGTCATGACTCCCCTCCACACATTCTAACATCATGTTCCTCAGTCATGACTCCCCTCCACACATTCTAACATCATGTTCCTCAGTCATGACTCCCCTCCACACATTCTAACATCATGTTCCTCAGTCATGACTCCCCTCCACACATTCTAACATCATGTTCCTCAGTCATGACTCCCCTCCACACATTCTAACATCATGTTCCTCAGTCATGACTCCCCTCCACACATTCTAACATCATGTTCTTCAGTCATGACTCCCCTCCACACATTCTAACATCATGTTCCTCAGTCATGACTCCCCTCCACACATTCTAACATCATGTTCCTCAGTCATGACTCCCCTCCACACATTCTAACATCATGTTCCTCAGTCATGACTCCCCTCCACACATTCTAACATCATGTTCCTCAGTCATGACTCCCCTCCACACATTCTAACATCATGTTCTTCAGTCATGACTCCCCTCCACACATTCTAACATCATGTTCCTCAGTCATGACTCCCCTCCACACATTCTAACATCATGTTCCTCAGTCATGACTCCCCTCCACACATTCTAACATCATGTTCCTCAGTCATGACTCCCCTCCACACATTCTAACATCATGTTCTTCAGTCATGACTCCCCTCCACACATTCTAACATCATGTTCCTCAGTCATGACTCCCCTCCACACATTCTAACATCATGTTCTTCAGTCATGACTCCCCTCCACACATTCTAACATCATGTTCCTCAGTCATGACTCCCCTCCACACATTCTAACATCATGTTCCTCAGTCATGACTCCCCTCCACACATTCTAACATCATGTTCTTCAGTCATGACTCCCCTCCACACATTCTAACTTCATGTTCCTCAGTCATGACTCCCCTCCACACATTCTAACATCATGTTCCTCAGGCATGACTCCCCTCCACACATTCTAACATCATGTTCTTCAGTCATGACTCCCCTCCACACATTCTAACTTCATGTTCCTCAGTCATGACTCCCCTCCACACATTCTAACATCATGTTCCTCAGTCATGACTCCCCTCCACACATTCTAACATCATGTTCCTCAGTCATGACTCCCCTCCACACATTCTAACATCATGTTCCTCAGTCATGACTCCCCTCCACACATTCTAACATCATGTTCCTCAGGCATGACTCCCCTCCACACATTCTAACATCATGTTCCTCAGTCATGACTCCCCTCCACACATTCTAACATCATGTTCCTCAGGCATGACTCCCCTCCACACATTCTAACATCATGTTCCTCAGTCATGACTCCCCTCCACACATTCTAACATCATGTTCCTCAGTCATGACTCCCCTCCACACATTCTAACATAATGTTCTTCAGTCATGACTCCCCTCCACACATTCTAACATCATGTTCCTCAGTCATGACTCCCCTCCACACATTCTAACATCATGTTCCTCAGTCATGACTCCCCTCCACACATTCTAACATCATGTTCTTCAGTCATGACTCCCCTCCACACATTCTAACTTCATGTTCCTCAGTCATGACTCCCCTCCACACATTCTAACATCATGTTCCTCAGGCATGACTCCCCTCCACACATTCTAACATCATGTTCTTCAGTCATGACTCCCCTCCACACATTCTAACTTCATGTTCCTCAGTCATGACTCCCCTCCACACATTCTAACATCATGTTCCTCAGGCATGACTCCCCTCCACACATTCTAACATCATGTTCCTCAGTCATGACTCCCCTCCACACATTCTAACATCATGTTCCTCAGGCATGACTCCCCTCCACACATTCTAACATCATGTTCCTCAGTCATGACTCCCCTCCACACATTCTAACATCATGTTCCTCAGTCATGACTCCCCTCCACACATTCTAACATAATGTTCTTCAGTCATGACTCCCCTCCACACATTCTAACATCATGTTCCTCAGTCATGACTCCCCTCCACACATTCTAACATAATGTTCTTCAGTCATGACTCCCCTCCACACATTCTAACATCATGTTCCTCAGTCATGACTCCCCTCCACACATTCTAACATCATGTTCCTCAGTCATGACTCCCCTCCACACATTCTAACATCATGTTCCTCAGTCATGACTCCCCTCCACACATTCTAACATCATGTTCCTCAGTCATGACTCCCCTCCACACATTCTAACATCATGTTCCTCAGTCATGACTCCCCTCCACACATTCTAACATAATGTTCTTCAGTCATGACTCCCCTCCACACATTCTAACATCATGTTCCTCAGTCATGACTCCCCTCCACACATTCTAACATCATGTTCCTCAGGCATGACTCCCCTCCACACATTCTAACATCATGTTCCTCAGTCATGACTCCCCTCCACACATTCTAACATCATGTTCCTCAGTCATGACTCCCCTCCACACATTCTAACATCATGTTCTTCAGTCATGACTCCCCTCCACACATTCTAACTTCATGTTCCTCAGTCATGACTCCCCTCCACACATTCTAACATCATGTTCCTCAGGCATGACTCCCCTCCACACATTCTAACATCATGTTCTTCAGTCATGACTCCCCTCCACACATTCTAACTTCATGTTCCTCAGTCATGACTCCCCTCCACACATTCTAACATCATGTTCCTCAGGCATGACTCCCCTCCACACATTCTAACATCATGTTCCTCAGTCATGACTCCCCTCCACACATTCTAACATCATGTTCCTCAGGCATGACTCCCCTCCACACATTCTAACATCATGTTCCTCAGTCATGACTCCCCTCCACACATTCTAACATCATGTTCCTCAGTCATGACTCCCCTCCACACATTCTAACATCATGTTCCTCAGTCATGACTCCCCTCCACACATTCTAACATCATGTTCCTCAGTCATGACTCCCCTCCACACATTCTAACATCATGTTCTTCAGTCATGACTCCCCTCCACACATTCTAACATCATGTTCCTCAGTCATGACTCCCCTCCACACATTCTAACATCATGTTCCTCAGTCATGACTCCCCTCCACACATTCTAACATCATGTTCCTCAGTCATGACTCCCCTCCACACATTCTAACATCATGTTCCTCAGTCATGACTCCCCTCCACACATTCTAACATCATGTTCCTCAGGCATGACTCCCCTCCACACATTCTAACATCATGTTCCTCAGGCATGACTCCCCTCCACACATTCTAACATCATGTTCCTCAGTCATGACTCCCCTCCACACATTCTAACATCATGTTCCTCAGTCATGACTCCCCTCCACACATTCTAACATCATGTTCTTCAGTCATGACTCCCCTCCACACATTCTAACATCATGTTCCTCAGTCATGACTCCCCTCCACACATTCTAACATCATGTTCCTCAGTCATGACTCCCCTCCACACATTCTAACATCATGTTCCTCAGGCATGACTCCCCTCCACACATTCTAACATCATGTTCCTCAGGCATGACTCCCCTCCACACATTCTAACATCATGTTCCTCAGTCATGACTCCCCTCCACACATTCTAACATCATGTTCCTCAGTCATGACTCCCCTCCACACATTCTAACATCATGTTCCTCAGTCATGACTCCCCTCCACACATTCTAACATCATGTTCCTCAGGCATGACTCCCCTCCACACCGCGGTCATCTCTCACAGCGCCACCGTCAAAGCTCTGACCGGCGGTCTCGCGATGGACGTCGGCGTTCAGACCAAAGCCGAGGAGAAGCTGTCGTGCGTCCAGAGACTCATCTCTGCAGGAGCTCCTCTGGTCAGCCAGGTGCGTCCACGACCCTTGACCCGACTCTGACACGACCCTGACCCGACTCTGACCCTAAAGATGAATCTACTCTGACCCAAAAGATGATTCTACTCTGACCCGAAAGATGAATCTACTCTGACCTGAAAGATGAATCTACTCTGACCCGAAAGATTAATCTACTCTGACCCGAAAGATGAATCTACTCTGACCCGAAAGATGAATCTACTCTGACCTGAAAGATGAATCTACTCTGACCCGAAAGATGGATCTACTCTGACCCGAAAGATGAATCTACTCTGACCCGAAAGATGAATGTACTCTGACCTGAAAGATGAATCTACTCTGACCCAACTCTGACCCGAAAGATGAATCTACTCTGACCCGAAAGATGAATGTACTCTGACCTGAAAGATGAATCTACTCTGACCCAACTCTGACCCGAAAGATGAATCTACTCTGACCCGACTCTGACCCGAAAGATGAATCTACTCTGACCTGAAAGATGAATCTACTCTGACCCGAAAGATGAATCTATTCTGACCCGAAAGATGAATCTATTCTGACCCGAAAGATGAATCTACTCTGACCCGAAAGATGAATCTACTCTGACCCGACTCTGACCCGAAAGATGAATCTACTCTGACCCGAAAGATGAATCTACTCTGACCCGACTCTGACCCGAAAGATGAATCTACTCTGAACTGAAAGATGAATCTACTCTGACCTGAAAGATGAATCTACTCTGACCCGAAAGATGAATCTATTCTGACCCGAAAGATGAATCTATTCTGACCCGAAAGATGAATCTACTCTGACCCGACTCTGACCCGAAAGATGAATCTATTCTGACCCGAAAATGAATCTACTCTGACCCGAAAATGAATCTGCTGCTCTTTCGTTTGGTCGCTGACGCGGTGATTTCCGCTGCTTCCACTTCTGCATTTCCAGGAGATCAAGAGCAACAAGACGGTGCTGCATCTGGCCGTGAAGGAAGGAAACCTCGAGCTGCTGCGTCACCTCCTGAGAGTTCCTCTGAGCGACAGCCGAGACTTCGTGAACATGAAAGTGAGTCAAGGTTTCCGTGTGGAGCGTCACAAGGTCTTAACGTGTCCCTGGGGTCCAGGCTCACGGTCACACCGCCCTGCACATGGCAGCTGGACTTCACTCGCACCCGCAGCAGAGGGAGATCATCAGGATGTTGCTCAACAAGGGAGCAGATCCAGGATCCAGGAACCTGGACAACAACCTGCCGGCGCACCTGCTGCAGAGTGGCCCCCAGGGGGAGCAGGTGAGCACGCCGACCAGAAATGTTCGCACACATATATATATGTATATATATTAAGTTATATATCAAGATACTGTAGTAACAAGGATATATGTGTAGTATTGTCCAGTACTTGACTCTGGTGTTGTGATAGTGTAGTAACAAGTATATATGTGTAGTATTGTCTAGTACTTGTATTTGGTGTTGCGATAGTGTAGTAACAAGTATATATGTGTAGTATTGTCCAGTACTTGACTCTGGTGATGTGATAGTGTAGTAACAAGTATATATGTGTAGAATTGTCCAGTACTTGACTCTGGTGTTGTAGTATTTACAGAACACAAGACTCTTGACGAAGTAGTAACTACTTACTACGAAAATATGTCCAAACATCAGCTTTAAAAGCTGCTGGAGTCACTGTATCCTCTTATCCTCAGTCATCACTGGGATCTCACAGGATTTCCTTCTTCCTTCAGCCATGGAGGATGTATTGACTGCTGCCATCTAGTTGCATTAATTGTAATTGCAACACAAAAATTAATAACTCAGTTAATATTTACATATTAGTGTAGATAAAATAAATCATTTTGTTTTATATTCATAGAAACTGACTAAAAAACACAGCTTTATCTTTAAAGTTTCTGGCTTTTTCTTTGTCTGTTTCAATTTGAAATGCAAGTTGTTCTGACTTATCCATGTTTCTTTATATTCCAGCTGAAGGTTCTGCTGAAGAAAAGAAGCAACTCCTCACGTCGCTGCTTCAAGTTCCCCCAGGATCAGTTCTGATCCCAAGTAATCCTCATCGGGACAAACCACATGACCTGTCATGTCTAACTAGTTGATTTCTGTGAAATCCTTTATTAAGAATTGGGACAATGTTGGATGTTTGTTTACCTGCAAACAGTCGGTTCGACATGTCGTGAGTCACGCGTGTTATGACTCACTCTGACTCTCAAGTAGTATGTTGTCAAGAGCAGAGTCTGGAAAATCCTACATAAAACCCCAAAACCACCTTTGACCTTTAGGGATATTTCCTTTTCATTCTCTATGATGAACAATGTGTTTTTACATTTTTGTTAATGTCATAATTTATTTGAAATACGTTGGAGAAAAAAACGAATAAAACATTTTGTATTTGTCACATTTTCTTTTCTTTATTGACAATAAGCACCAACACTTCGACTTAATGTTGATAAAATAACAGTTTAGCAGCGAATAGAAATACAAAGAGTGAATCAGATGTAGTGTTATTTCAACGACCTTTGACCTTTAGGGATATTTCCTCTTCATTCTCTGTGATCAACAATGTGTTTGGATTTTGTTTTAACATCATCATTTATTTGAAATATCTTAAAATGTTTGTTGTTTTTTTCATGTTTTCTTTTTTTTTTTATTGACAACAAAAAAGCACCAAAATTCCTATTTAATCTTGATAAAACAACAGTTTACCAGCAGATATAAATATAAAATGAATAATTAAGTCAAGACTAAATGAGATGAAGTGTTTAACTGGTTTTATTAAAATAATAATATTAGGTTAATTCAGTATTTAAAAAAAAAACAACAATATCGCAGCTTGTTCTCAAAGAAGTATCTACGGCAGCCAATCATCATCATGCTACACGTGTCCCTTGCTAACCTGGCCAAACATGCTCCGTAATAACTGTCAGTATAGTTTGACACGCGTGTGTTTCTGCAGCATAGAACCAGGATTATTGAAAAAAATAAAAAATAAACACCATGAAGACTCAAGAACAGCGTTAAGCACCGCAGTGGCTCAGGAAGGTATATATTGCTGGTCCATTGACGTGACGTGTCACTGACGGTGACCTCCAGGACTTCACTACACAGGAGGTTCTAGAAACAAAACGAGACATTTAATGAGAATAAATGCCTTGAATTTGAGTTTAAAGAACTCAAACAAACTCACCTTCTTTCTTCGGGATCTCGGTCCCGGACGAGCTGGACCTGCAGAGAGAAAGTGAGACCAGAAATAAATCCTTTCATTTCCTCAGGGGCCCCGAGAAACCAGCTCCATGGGAACCAAAAAAACAATATATTTATATATGTATATAAGTATCAAATAAAAAGTGCAAATATGTCATGCTGTTATTATGACGTTATATAATTATATATTTTTTATAGTATAGTTTTTAATTATAGTTTTTTTTCGTTATTCGGACAAAAAGTACAAACGAATAGAAAGAAAAACTAAAGTGAAATAAAGTATTTTTGAAGCAGGAAAGACTATTAGTTTTTAGGGATTTATATTAAAGGGTTAATGTTTTTTAATTTCCTGGTGTCATGCCGTCAACACACTCCCGACACACGAACTGCAGAGTTTCTCCTTCATATGTCGGAAGTTTGTTCTCTAGTCATGGGGTTAAGGAGGGGAGGGGGGGGGGCAGGAAGTGACATCATCATCATCATCATCATCATCATCGTCATCGGGTTGTGCATCGACCTCCAATACAACATGCACGAGCCGATCATCCAACTGAGTCTTACTTGGAAGATGATTTGAAACATTTTGTGCATTTTTTACCTGTTTGAGGAACGATAGAAGGTTACAGGAGGAAGATAAGAGGGGTTGAAGAAGAAGAAGAAGAAGAAGGAGGTCGGACTCACTCAGCGCTATCAAGATGCCGGTCACGCACATGATGGTGGCCAGGATGACGCCCGTCGTTCGCAGCGTGTCGTAATCTACGGGAGAAACGTAAACACTTACGATGAAGAAGTTTTATCGTCTGATGTTCACGTCACTAACAGACTCAGGAACTACATACATTTATTCATCTGAAGTATCTACTCGTAATAAAACTGTAAAAAAAAGATGGTTGACATATTTTCTATACTTTATATATGCTTTAAGCAATTGTTAAGCTCTGCTAATATATTATAATCATAAGTAATAAACTACTATTTGATAAATCCCTAATTAAAATGTTTTCCCATCATAGTTACGTACTTGATTTTTAATTTTTCTTAAGATGTTTTTTAATATTTAAACCTTTTCAGCAGCAGATCTTTCCTCTTACAATGTATATAAATAATTAATAAAAATGACTTTTAAAGTACATACGAGTCCACATGATCTTTCAGACGATTTAAAATAATTAATCAAACATTAAATAAATAGTAAATAGTACATAAGAAAAAGACAAAATGTAAAGAAAATTAGTTGAATTATATCATTTAAAAATACTAAAATATGAACTGATTTTATTTTATTTTTAATTTCATATATAAGGGAATATTCTTCTCATTATTTGTAAGTATTTGGATTTGAAAAACCTTTAATAAGTAGAGTTTTTTTAATTTCTCAGTTCATCTTGAGTTTGATTAAATAAACGTCAGACATTTCAAATTAAAATGGATAGTAAATAAAACAAAAAAGAAAAACGTAAAAATGAATCAAACTCTTTACCGTCTGCAAATTATTTTTATAAATGTAATGCATTTAATTTAAATTAATTAATAATATTCCATTTAATGATAATGTCTCTTATTTTATTTTTAATTTATTGCAATTTATTAATATCGTTTTTTTTACTTATAATATTCGATTCGATTTTAAGGACTTTTCCTTTTCTTCTTCGATTACTTTTCTGTGTTGGTGGATCCTTACATCGCCACCTGCTGGCCGATTTACCGCATTGCGATCAATTATCTATAGTCAGATTTAAAATTCAAGTTGAATCAAATAAAAACTTGATAAAATAAATATAGAAATTAAAATAACGAGTTATTTCTTAAACCTCGTCTCTTCCCTCGTTGGTGATCCACCATTTTATCGTTTTTGTCAGCAGGGAATCTAACTTGTAACCCACATAAATATTCGATGAATCGTCCCTGAATGCATCGTTCTCACCGTACTCGAAGGCACTCTGGTCTGGAAACATTTTCTCTGCAAAAGAGAGAGAAAGAGGCTTGAGATCTGCGGCAGAGAAAGACCTGCAGGGTTGACTCCCCAACTTGGCTTTTCCTCCGAGAGAAACTGCAGCATCTTGGCTTTTTGCACAAACAAAAACATCAGCAAAACTGAGAAACTGGAGCTTTTTAAATCCCGTGAAACATTTATTTCTGTAGCAAAACTCGAGCGAGAATCACTTTTCAAACCCGAACCCCTTGAACGCAACACTTTCATTAAGAAAATCTTGATAAATAAAACTTTAATAACTGATTAAAACTGAAGGTTTTGAAGGAGTGGACTCACCCGTGGTGTCCATGGCTGCAGTGCGGAGAGAGTCTTCAAGAGAGTCTTAAAAAAAATTGTCGGGTTCTTGGCTGCGGTTGAGCAGAAATGAGGAGAAGCTGCTGGAGACCAACAAAAAAATGAAAAAGCGCCTTGTGTGCGTTAAGAGCCGCTGAGGGGGGCCTCTAGCGGTTAGACCCGTGTACTGCAGCACAGAATGTCGCAGAGGCAACGATTAGAAATGAATGAAAATTAGGTTTAAAAAAAGAAAAAACGCTTTATTGTGGTTAATGAGAAAGATACTGTGTGTGATTTAAAATCTGATTAGATGTTTGTCGTGGTCATAAAGGGGAGGTCTCTTCATCACTCGTGCTCTGCAGTCGCTGCAGTGAGACATCGATAGATGATTTTTTTAAGGATAGACCTTTTACAAGTGCTGCGTATATTGCAGCACATAAATCAATGGCACGCTACGAGTGCATGTGTACCAGACTGCAGAGTCAGCAGGAGTGTTGCTGCTGCTGCTGCTGCAAGAGAAAAAGATCCCACTCAGGAGACACTTTCAAAATCCTTCATTTATTTGGCATTGATCAAAGATGACATAAAAAAAAAAACACACATTTTCTACTGCTAGTGTACAAAGGAGGCACGTCAGTGGTGGACGACGAGAAGAAAAAGGGAGGAAATCAAAGAGAAGCTTCATGAGTTGATGGAAAGATTGTCTTGATCCGTCGCTGTGGAGAAGAAAGAGAGACGTTTACGGTGATACTGCACCATCGAACCGCTTGAGACCCTGGCTCGCTTAAAGAAACAGCGTCTTTGTAAGAGCCAGGACAAGAAAGACTGAAACAACAAATGATCCTTTTTAATCCAATAATCGTTCAATTAAATGTAAAGATAATGCAACTTTTTTCTGATGGTGACATGTGTCGAGGGATGAGTGTCGTACCTGGAAAAACTGCCACCGGCGTCAGGTTCATGCTGCGGGAATATTTGAAACGTTAAGATGCGACAAAAAACGCTGACAAAGCCAGAGAGAGAATAGAAGGAAGACAGTGAGGGAGTGGATTAGATTTACCGAGCGACTTGTCACCATCAGCAGTAACTTGTACTTTGTCATCCTGCCTTTTACTGTTTTTTCACTTGTTTTGTTCGACCTTTGGATCTCAGGACTTTTCCTGGAAGTGTGTTTTTTTTAATTATGTTTTATTCTTCATCATCTGTTAGCAAAATAACTAATGCAACAAATTTCTAAAAATATATATATATATATTGTTGAAACGTTCATTTAACACATCTGAACATTTTTGGTGTTGTTGGGGATTACCATCTGGATCCACGTATACCTTGAAGTTTTTGTCTGTCCTGAGATAGATGCACAGCATGAGGTCAAACAACTCTTCCTCGCCTACTGTCTGTGTAGTACAACTCCCTGCTGCCACCAGTTGTGTAACTGAGATAAACACATTTGAACACTTTTGGTTGTCTTCGGGATTACCATCTGGATCCACGAATACTTTGAAGGTTTTGTCTTTCCTGAGATAGATGCAACAACTCTTCTTCGCCTACTGTCTGTGTAGTACAACTCCCTGCTGCCACCTGTTATCTAATCAAGATCAACACATTTGAACTTTTCTGGTGGTCTTTTCGGGATTACCATCTGGATCCACGTATACTTTGAAGGTTTTGTCTGTCCTGAAATAGATGCAGCCTAGAGGTCAAACAACTCTTCTTCGCCTACTGTCTGTGTAGTACAACTCCCTCTGTTGTGTAACTGAGATCAATGGTTTCATTTCAAATGCTAAAAAAGGAAGTGAACTACAAGTATAAATACACGTTTATCTCGGTAAAACTTATCCGAAAACGGGCCGAAGGGGAACATTTACCTCGTGGAACTCCTGATTCAGCGTCAGGAACTTTCGATCTGTTTGAACAACAACAAATATTTTTAAGAAAAAAAAAGAAAAAATCAGTTCAAAGCAGTTTTGATCTTCACTCACTTGGACTTGTCGCTCTTTGGACAGAAGCATTTTCTAGCTGTCGAGGGGAAAACAACAAAAACTACGATCAACAAAGATCTACTTTCACTCACAATATTAATAAACGCCTTCAAACGACGTCATTTCACGTTGGATTCTAACTCATATCGACGTCGTTTCTGGTAAATCTCTCGATAGAAAATCTCATCAACATAAAGTTCCAGCAGCAGGTTCACATAAAAGCGTTTTTCTGTCGCTTGACAAGTCAGATCAGCATCAGTAGAACCAGGGAAACCCCGGACCAGGACCCTGACCTACATTGACTTGGACTAGAAGAAGTCTGGTGGGCGGTCAGTCCCACGTTTGGACACGAGGGGGCGTCAAACGCACACATTTCTCACGCGATTTCAAACGTAGACCAGTGGTTTGCGATTCATGTCCTCAGGGGCCACATTTATAACAGACCTGACTGTTGTGAGGAGGTAAAGCAAAAATATATAAGAGCAAAAATGCCTAAATATAATGAGAAAACGACAAAAAAACTCAACTTAAAACTACAAATCTGATAAAAAATCAAGCTAAATATGGAAAAATAATCATTTTGTCGTATTTAATTTAACTTTAACTATATTATATATCAGATTTAAAGGCAATTTTAAGAATATTTTCTCAATAGTCCTTTATTGTCGGGCGATAAATGCAGACAAAAATGGAAACAGAAGTCAAAAACTAAAACTAAAGCTATGAAGTCACATTTAGAGTTGAACTAGTAATGAATAGTTTAAATAAATAGTAAATAAAATGGTTAATTTCCACATGATCTGACATCACGAGGGCAACAATAACAACAATACAGTCAAACGTGATCCAGACCCGAGAGGTAGAAGATATTTGTATTTATTGAACTAACTATAATAAATAAATCTGTATTTTTGATGAAAGTAGTTTAGGAAAGATTGGAACCTCCCTCCGTTTCCAGTGCGAGCGAGGGATGGTCAGGATGTGATGAGGCTGTGAATTATTTATCGGACGATTCGGTGTCAGGGCCACAAGTGGCGAAGCTTCTCTGGCATCAGAGTGTTTGGCAGCAGAGCAGGAGTAAAGTTACGAGGGAGTAGAAGGTTGTGCAGGAAGCAGTTTGTGTGACTTCCATGACCTTCTGAGCGAACAGAAGAATCCTTGTTCAGATACTCACTGACGACCAGAGCGATGCCCAGCAGGAAGAGGGCGACGGCGAACACCAGACCCCCGATCCTCAGAGACTCGTAGTCTGGAGAGAAGATCAAAGGTTAAAACAACCTGATCCGTGAGTCGAGGAGTTTTAAATAAAGTTTCATTCATGACCTCGTGGGAATCTTCCGCTGGGCCCGGGGGCCAAATGCGGCCCTTTGCTTGTATCATGAGGCCCTCACTGTTTCAGAGTGAAATTATTATTTGTGTAGTATTGTCCAGTACTTGACTCTGGTGTTGTGATAGTGTAGTAACAAATATATATGTGTAGTATTGTCCAGTACTTGACTCTGGTGTTGTGATAGTGTAGTAACAAGTATATATGTGTAGTATTGTCCAGTACTTGACTCTGGTGTTGTGATAGTGTAGTAACAAGTATTTATGTGTATTATTGTCCAGTACTTGACTCTGGTGTTGTGATAGTGTAGTAACAAGTATATATGTGTAGTATTGTCCAGTACTTGACTCTGGTGTTGTAATAGTGTCGTAACAAGTATATATGTGTAGTATTGTCCAGTACTTGACTCTGGTGTTGTGATAGTGTAGTAACAAGTATATATGTGTAGTATTGTCCAGTACTTGACTCTGGTGTTGTGATAGTGTAGTAACAAGTATTTATGTGTATTATTGTCCAGTACTTGACTCTGGTGTTGTGATAGTGTAGTAACAAGTATATATGTGTAGTATTGTCCAGTACTAGACTCTGGTGTTGTGATAGTGTAGTAACAAGGATATATGTGTAGTATTGTCCAGTACTTGACTCTGGTGTTGTGATAGTGTAGTAACAAGGATATATGTGTAGTATTGTCCAGTACTAGACTCTGGTGTTGTGATAATGTAGTAACAAGTATATATGTGTAGTATTGTCCAGTACTAGACTCTGGTGTTGTGATAGTGTAGTAACAAGTATATATGTGTAGTATTGTCCAGTACTTTACTCTGGTGTTGTGATAGTGTAGTAACAAGTATATACGTGTAGTATTGTCCAGTACTTGACTCTGGTGTTGTGATAGTGTAGTAACAAGTATATATGTGTAGTATTGTCCAGTACTTTACTCTGGTGTTGTGATAGTGTAGTAACAAGTATATATGTGTATTATTGTCCAGTACTTGACTCTGGTGTTGTGATAGTGTAGTAACAAGAATATATGTGTAGTATTGTCCAGTACTTGACTCTGTTGTTGTGATAGTGTAGTAACAAGTATATATGTGTAGTATTGTCCAGTACTTTACTCTGGTGTTGTGATAGTGTAGTAAAAAGTATATATGTGTATTATTGTCCAGTACTTGACTCTGGTGTTGTGATAGTGTAGTAACAAGAATATATGTGTAGTATTGTCCAGTACTTTACTCTGTTGTTGTGATAGTGTAGTAACAAGTATTTATGTGTATTATTGTCCAGTACTTGACTCTGGTGTTGTGATAGTGTAGTAACAAGTATATATGTGTAGTATTGTCCAGTACTTGACTCTGGTGTTGTGATAGTGTAGTAACAAGTATTTATGTGTATTATTGTCCAGTACTTGACTCTGGTGTTGTGATAGTGTAGTAACAAGTATTTATGTGTATTATTGTCCAGTACTTTACTCTGTTGTTGTGATAGTGTAGTAACAAGTATATATGTGTAGTAATGTCCAGTACTTGACTCTGGTGTTTTAATCTTCCTTTAGATGTGGAGGACGTAACTGCTGACATCTAGCCACCAGAAGTTTAATAGATATGTATATTTAATTATAAATAGAATAAAAAACGAATTATTTAAATGTACTCAAGCTATATTGAAATATATCGACACACACATGTGCTGCAAGACTCGTGTCTTCGGGTGAAACATGTCGTGCAGAGTGAAATGAAAGATTCCACTGGTTTCCTGTGTTCCTCCAGGAAGCGTCTGAAGACTCACCGTAAGTGAAGTCTCTGTCGGGGTCTGGAGGGCGAGAGGAGAAGGAGGTTGACACGAGTCGTGAAGAATTCATCGAGCAACCATTTTCATCACGAGTGTTATTGTAAAGTGTCAATAAAGTTGTATTTCAACTCACCGGCAGCTTCGCTTCCTGACGCAGAAACTGTAAGACAAAGAAACACGTGTTGAGTCGAAGCTCTTGAAGAAGATGAAAACACAGTATTTGGGGTGTGAAGGTGTTCAGGTGTGAAGGTGTGATTGTGTGAGGGGGGTTCAGGTGTTCAGGTGTTCAGGTGTTCAGGTATTCAGGTGTTCAGGTGTTCAAGTGTGAAGGTGTGAGGGGGGTTCAGGTGTGAGGGGGGTTCAGGTGTGAAGGTGTTCAGGTGTGAAGGTGTGAAGGTGTGATTGTGTGAGGGGGGTTCAGGTGTTCAGGTGTTCAGGTGTGAAGGTGTAAAGGTGTTCAAGTGTGAAGGTGTTCAGGTGTGAAGGTGTTCAAGTGTGAAGGTGTGAAGGTGTTCAGGTGTTCAGGTGTTCAGGTGTTCAGGTGTTCAGGTGTTCAGGTGTTCAGGTGTTCAGGTGTTCAGGTGTTCAGGTGTTCAGGTGTTCAGGTGTTCAGGTGTTCAGGTGTGAATGTGTTCAGGTGTTCAAGTGTGAAGGTGTGAGGGGGGTTCAGGTGTGAAGGTGTTCAGGTGTTCAGGTGTTCAGGTGTGAAGGTGTGAAGGTGTTCAAGTGTTCAGGTGTTCAGGTGTTCAGGTGTTCAGGTGTGAAGGTGTGAGGGGGGTTCAGGTGTTCAGGTGTGAAGGTGTTCAGGTGTTCAGGTGTTAAGGTGTGAAGGTGTGGGGGGTTTCAGGTGTGAAGGTGTGAGGGGGGTTCAGGTGTGAAGGTGTTCAGTTGTTCAGGTGTGAAGGTGTGAAGGTGTGAAGGTGTGAAGGTGTGAAGGTGTGAAGGTGTTCAGGTGTTCAGGTGTTCAAGTGTGAAGGTGTGAAGGTGTTCAAGTGTGAAGGTGTTCAGGTGTTCAAGTGTGAAGGTGTTCAGGTGTTCAAGTGTGAAGGTGTGAAGGTGTGAAGGTGTTCAGGTGTTCAGGTGTTCAGGTGTTCAGGTGTTCAGGTGTTCAGGTGTTCAGGTGTTCAGGTGTTCAGGTGTTCAGGTGTGAAGGTGTGAAGGTGTTCAGGTGTGAAGGTGTTCAGGTGTGAATGTGTTCAGGTGTGAAGGTGTTCAAGTGTGAAGGTGTTCAGGTGTTAAGGTGTTAAGGTGTGAAGGTGTGGGGGGTTTCAGGTGTGAAGGTGTGAGGGGGGTTCAGGTGTGAAGGTGTGAGGGGGGTTCAGGTGTGGAGGTGTGAAGGTGTTCAGGTGTGAAGGTGTGAAGGTGTGAAGGTGTTCAGGTGTTCAGGTGTTCAGGTGTTCAGGTGTTCAGGTGTGAAGGTGTGAAGGTGTGAAGGTGTGACCTGAGGGCTTCATGCTTCTCTTCAGCCTCTTTATGAAGCACAGACACATTTCTAATGTGGTCGAAGCAGAGCCACGTCAACATGCTTGAAAACAACCTGTTTAACTTTCAGCAACGGTTTATGTTAAAAAACGTGTGTTTCAACAGAGAAAACAACATGAAGTTCAATTCTTGACAGTAGAAACTGATATATCAGCACAATAATTGTAGTTTTCCTTTGATGTGTGTTTTTTATATTTACTTTGTCATCCTTTGCACTTCGCTCTTTATCTATCCATTTATGTCTCTCTGTCAGTTCACTCATCCATCCATCCATCTTTCCGTCTATCCACCCATCTGTCCATGCGTCCATCCGTCCGTCCATCCGTCCATCCGTCCATCTGTCCATCCATCTGTTTATCTGTCCGTCTATCCATCCATCCATCCGTCCGTCCATCCATCTGTTCCTCTATCCGTCCGTCTATCCATTTATCCATCCATCTATCCGTTCATCTATCTGTCCATCCATCCATCCATCTATCCGTCCATCTATCCATCTATACGTTCATCTGTTCCTCTATCCGTCCATCTGTCCGTCTAACCATCCATCCATCTATCTGTCCGTCTAACGTCCATCCGTCCATCTATCCATCTATCTGTCCGTCCATCTATCCGTCCATCTGTCCGTCTAACCGTCCATCCATCTATCTGTCCGTCTAACTTCCATCCGTCCATCTATCCGTCCATCTGTCCGTCTAACCGTCCATCCATCTATCTGTCCGTCTAACGTCCATCCGTCCATCTATCCGTCCATCTGTCCGTCTAACCGTCCATCCGTCCATCTATCCGTCCATCCGTCCGTCTAACCGTCCATCCATCTATCTGTCCGTCTAACCGTCCATCCATCTATCTGTCCGTCTAACGTCCATCCGTCCATCTATCCGTCCATCTGTCCGTCTAACCGTCCATCCATCTATCTGTCCGTCTAACGTCCATCCGTCCATATATCCGTCCATCTGTCTGTCTAACCGTCCATCCATCTATCTGTGCGTCCGTCCATCCATCCATCTATCTGTCTGTCTAACGTCCATCTATCCGTCCATCTGTCCATCCATCTATCTGTCTGTCTAACGTCCATCCGTCCATCTGTCTGTCCATCTGTCAGTCTATTTGTCCATCTATCCGTCCATCTGTCCGTCCGTCTATCCGTCTATCCGTCCATCTGTTCATCTATCCATCCATCTCTCCGTCTAACCGTCCATCCATCCATCTGTTCGTCTAACGTCCATCCGTCCATCTGTGCGACGAGCGACTGGTTTCAAGGTCAGTCTAGAGACTTGAGAGACGAGCGTTCTCGCAACAACATGGTAGTGGAGGAAACACATGTTTGTCATGACATCAGATCTTCCCTTACAAGTGCAAAAAGTACAACAAAACCTGAACTCACACTGAGCATTAAACCAATCAGAGCCGGGATCTTCCAGTGACGTATGCAGAGAGGAAATGTAGCAGGAAGAAGATGACGCTACATTTAGATAAAGAGCACCATTGTCTTCTCGTTTACACTATTGTAACAGTTTATTTTCATGTCTTAACAAGCAGGATCTGTCTCGCCTGCAGTTGATACAGAACTCTGCAGCTAGAATTCTGAGCCGCTCTAGTAGAAGAACTCACATTTCTCTGATCCTTAAAACTCTTCACTGGCTGCCAGTTTCTTTCAAGATCATTTTAAAATTCTGGTTCTTACTTTCAGATCTATTCATGGTCAGACCTTCAATCAGTGATCTGATCCAGACTTACACCCCAGCTCGGGCTCTGAGGTCTGTGGATCAGAATCTACTGATGGTTCCTGAACTTCCGGACCAGAGGAGAGAAATCCTTCCAGACTGTTGCTCCTAAGCTTTGGAACCATCTCTGTGTTTGATGATCTACTGACTCCTTCAAGAAACATCTGTGTTTGATGATCTACTGACTCCTTCAAGAAACATCTGTGTTTGATGATCTACTGACTCCTTCAAGAAACATCTGTGTTTGATGATCTACTGACTCCTTCAAGAAACATCTGTGTTTGATGATCTACTGACTCCTTCAAGAAACATCTCTGTGTTTGATGATCTACTGACTCCTTCAAGAAACATCTATGTTTGATGATCTACTGACTCCTTCAAGAAACATCTGTGTTTGATGATCTACTGACTCCTTCCTATTTTATTGAGTATTGTTTGGATTGTTCAAGCGCTTTGTAACCCTGGTCTACAAAAGTGCTCTACAAATATTACTTACTTACCATTTTGACTCTCCACTAACATTAGACAAACACCGACCTACTTTTTCAGCTTGTACGACAGCAGAAAGAGGTTTGGTTGTGACCAAATATAATGAACCTAAGAACCATTTATTTACACTTTACTTTGACATTTCAATAAAGAAATGTAAGCGGCTGCAGAACTTCAGCAGAACCTCAGCAGAACTTCAGCAGAACTTCAGCAGAACCTCAGCAGAACCTCAGCAGAACTTCAGCAGAACCTCAGCAGAACTTCAGCAGAACCTCAGCAGAACTTCAGCAGAACTTCAGCAGAACCTCAGCAGAACTTCAGCAGAACCTCAGCAGAACTTCAGCAGAACTTCAGCAGAACCTCAGCAGAACTTCAGCAGAACCTCAGCAGTGTTGAAGCGCAGCAGCAGCCGTGCGAGCGACACTTACCCAACATCTCCCTGCCGAACGCAGAGCCTGTCGTACAGACACATCGGCTACTTTAGCTTTACATTTCTTTTAAAAACCACACGACCCCGAATGTACGAGAGAGTGTCAAGGGTTGGATTCTCACCGAACGCAGGGACCAAACAGGAGCTCAGAGCCACCAGAACCGCCAAGTCCATGTTTCCTGAAGGAAGGAATCCAGCAGTTGTTAGACTCTCTGGAAATCAACAAAATCTTCTTTAGATCACAAGGTCACGTCAACTCATGTTTGTGTTCACAAATAACTTAATATCCTCGTGACATGGACAAGAATGTAACAAATCCTGTCTGGAATTTTTTCCGAGCGCTCGTACAAAGTGTTCCCGGGACCGGTTGGGTTTTAGATTTCTGTGGGAACCAGTGGTTCAGAGTTTAGTTACAAGGTTACACTAAGTTTGAGCTTTGATAGATTTTACTTCTGTTTTAGGACAAGCTTGACCCGTGTAAAGTACTTTACACGCTAAATACAGATTCAATGTTATAAAGTATTCATTATTCAGTATTTATTTACTTTAAAAAAACGTTTAAAGTCAGTATATATTTCTTAATGACTTGTTTATTATCAATGTTATTTGGGTTTTGATATTTGCCGTAGAAATAAAAGAGTCCACATGCGACACTTGGACTATTTATGAGACCCTGAAGGTGACCCGAGGAAAACTGTGAAACTCATCGAGAAGATATGTTTCTACAGTTTTATCTTTTTTTTTTACCTTATTTTAAAAGTTTGTACCTGTTTTTTTTTTTACAATTCATTCAAGTATTTCCTTCTTTTTACATTTAAAAATAAACCATTTTTTATATCCACATGTTACGTTTGTTTGTTTAAAAAAGACAATTTTATGATTCATTTTCGTAAAATAAAATGAAGTACAATTAAATAACCACATTATTACACTTTGTAAAAGTTGAACTTTGCACTTTGTTCTCAAGTTTTCCATCATCTTCGATGGTGTGAAGAAGCAAAAGTGATTCAAGAAGATTAAGTACAAGTTGTTTGCTCTCAGTATCACGCCTTTCCTGTTCAATAACATTAAATAAAGACGACTTTAATGAAGAGATAAACATGTGTTGACAATCCTGGTCGACTGAGAACTTCAAACCAATGTAGGTCAGAGACGAGCAGCTATTCAGGGCCACCAGGACTCGGGGTCCACGGCTGGTGTCGTGTGGCGTCTGGTGACGGTTTTAAAGTCCGGTCGGTCGAGTCAAGTGGATCACAAGTGGCTCACAGATGCACACGAGGCTGTTTTTGAAGCAGGACATTCTTGTGGATGATCTTACACATGGTTGCTGGTCAGATTCCCTCAGGGAAGAACTGGGTCGAACTGATACACAGATTATCTCAATGTTTTTTTTTCATGATACTGTTTGGATGTCAAACTGCACTTTCTTTATTTTCTTCAATTTATATCTTTCTTATTTTATTCTTATTTAACTTTTTTTTTTAATCATAGTGATTTAAATGTTCATTTATACATGTGAAAATAATAATAATTTAAAAAAAATGTTCCCTTGGGTTTGTTCATTTTTAGATTGCAATTAAACTTGACTGAGGACGAGAGGATACAGAGTCCAGCAGCTTTTAAAGCTGATGTTTGTTCAAATTTTGGTTTGAAAACAAATGAAAGTAGTTACGACTTCGTCAAGAGTCATGTGGTCTGTAAATACTACAACACGAGAGTCAAGTACTGGACTATACTACACATATACTTCTTAATACACTATCACAACACCAGAGTCAAGTACTGGACAATACTACACATATATACTTGTTACTACACTATCACAACACCAGAGTCAAGTACTGGACAATACTACACATATACACTTGTTACTACACTATCACAACACCAGAGTCAAGTACTCGTCAATACTAAACATATATACTTGTAACTACACTATCACAATACCAGAGTCAAGTACTTGACAATACTACACATATATACTTGTTACTACACTATCACAACACCAGAGTCAAGTACTGAACAATACTACACATATATACTTGTTACTACACTATCACAACACCAGAGTCAAGTACTGGACAATACTACACATATATACTTGTTACTACACTATCACAACACCAGAGTCAAGTACTGGACAATACTACACATATATACTTGTTACTACACTATCACAACACCAGAGTCAAGTACTGGACAATACTACACATATATACTTGTTACTACACTATCACAACACCAGAGTCAAGTACTCGTCAATACTACACAAATATACTTGTTACTGCACTATCACAACACCAGAGCCAAGTACTCCACAATACTACAAATATATACTTGTTACTACACTATCACAACACCAGAGTCAAGTACTGGACAATACTACACATATATACTTGTTACTGCACTATCACAACACCAGAGCCAAGTACTCCACAATACTACACATATATACGTGTTACTACACTATCACAACACCAGAGTCAAGTACTGGACAATACTACACATATATACTTGTTACTACACTATCACAACACCAGAGTCAAGTACTGGACAATACTACACATATATACTTGTTACTACACTATCACAATACCAGAGTCAAGTACTGGACAATACTACACATATATACTTGTTACTGCACTATCACAACACCAGAGTCAAGTACTGGACAATACTACACATATATACTTGTTACTACACTATCACAACACCAGAGTCAAGTACTGGACAATACTACACATATATACTTGTTACTGCACTATCACAACACCAGAGCCAAGTACTCCACAATACTACACATATATACTTGTTACTACACTATCACAACACTAGAGTCAAGTACTGGACAATACTACACATATATACTTGCTACTACACTATCACTATGTATCGTATCCTTGACCCTGTATTGTGAAATCACATTATCAACAGATAATCAACAGTATTGACTGTAGTTTACTCGTTTATTTAATTGTGCTGCAGGTAACAGTGGATTTATCGTCAGGTTTCTCAATATCTAATCCAGGAAATAAAATTCCAGGCTGAGATCAAAGTGTTTTCATGCAGATCCGAGGTTTTCTCCTCCCTGGCCTTGAGCTTGGGTTCAGGATCCATGCATGACAAGAGCGTGGGCGAGAACACGACACTCGTACGAACAGAAACCAACGTTTGCGCCCCGAGAGAAGGATTAACAACAAAGCCCTGCCAATCATGTTGAATCGACAAACACATGGCGAGTAATACCAACAAGACACAATCCAATAATCGTGTTTGTCAGACTTCTCTCTCACGTGGAGGCAGAGAAAGAATTCATTATCACGGATTAGAAGGAAGGAAGGATGGAGAGACGTCTTCTGTTGACACTGGAGCGTCTGCAGGTTCTTCAAGTGCAGCTAAAGTTGATCACGTTTAGCAAAAATAAACAACTAAATACACCATAACTCATGACTCCTGACATCATTTGAACTGGGTTTATTCATCTGGTCAGAATTAAACTACACTACATTAACAAATACTTAAAAAGAAGAACGACAAACGTTAAAAATATATATATATTTTTACTTATAACAAATACTTCTTTAAAAACAGTACTTTTTGTGTCTGTCGTCACCAAAGAAACTTTCAGTTTAGTTTTATACGTATATTAAATCCAAGTTTTTTTTTCTAGGATTACATTTAAGAAATAAAGAAAAACACCAATAAATAATGATATATTTAAAACATGAATAAGTAAAATCTTTCTAACAAAATATGCACCTTTAAAAACAGTACTTTTTGTGTCTGTCGTCACCAAAGAAACGTTCAGTTTAGTTTATACTTATATTAAATCAAAGTTTTTTTTTTCTACGATATATTTAAGAAATAAAGAAAAACACCAATAAATAATGATATATTTAAAAAGATGAATAAGTAAAATCTTGCCAACAAAATATTCACCTTTAAAAATGTACTTTGTGTGTCAGTCGCGCACCAAACTCACCTTATTGACACTTTTTAAGTTTTCATTTTTTTTTAGAAACTTACATTTAATAAAACCTTTCTTTCGAAAATAGCGAGAAATGAACGATGGAGGACAAAAGTTGCCAAAAACAAACGTTATCTTGTAGTTCATGTACAAAATCTCGTGTATTCTCACGATATTTTTATTCAAACGAGAACCGCTTTGTTACGAACAAAAATATAAAACTGGATACTTTTTTGGGGTACTTTAAACAAATATATCTGTATAAAATACTCGTTTGTACCATTAATAAACATTCGTGACGTCATACAAGGGCATTCTTATGTTGTGCAGACGAGAACGGAGAGAAAAAAACGCATTTTCATGACTAGAAAACAAGTTAAATCCATAAAAATAACAAATATATTAAAGATCTTGAATACATGCGTGAATATTAACTTACCGTATAAGGTTGTTGTTTTTTTTCAATCTCAAGTTTTCTCTCGCAAGTGTTAAGTGTAAAAAACAAACAACTGTATTTAAATAAATTAAAAAGTTCGAACAAAGTACATAAACTTGATTAATCTGATGAATAAAACACACTCGTGTGTGTATTCAAGTGTGTAGAGTGTATTAGTAGAAGGCAGCAGGTCGAGGAGTGCTGCAGGTCTGCAGGAGATGGAGGAGGTTCTGCTCCAGACCCTGAACCTCCTGCTGGAGGTAAACAAGTGTGTGTGTGTGTGTCTGGGGGTGTGTGTGGGGGTGTGTGTGGGTGTGTGTGTGTGTGTGTGTGTGTGTGTGGGTGTGGGGGGGGGGGGGGGGGTCGTTGAGACATCCTGGGAATTTAGAGCAAACGCGTCACATGATGGATTTCACAGCGAGAGAGAAGACTTGAGAGAAAGTTCAAGTTGTTCTTAAAGTCAGATGTGACTCGTTCACACACAGGAAGGAACAAAAACACTAACAGTATCAAAATGTATTTAATTCACATTTACAGATAAAAATAAATACAATTCAAGAAGAACATGTTGATTTAATTGATAACTATTTAACATGGTACCAGATGCACCATAAACATGTTTTTAAAAAAGCATTAAATAATAATAAACTTAGTCGTTAAAATACAGTTCAACCCCTCAGAACAACATCACACAAGAACAACAAAAGCTACATTATATAGCTGGTGTTTACAAACGACCACTAGATGGCGCTGTTAGCCAGGACTGGCGGACAGAGTGAGAAGAAGACGTCACTGACTCAACACCTGAAACAGCAGCTACTCTGTGGTCAGTGGAGATTGTTTGGGGCCTTTCCAGGGTGTCCCAAACCTTTCACCTGGCGACAGACGAAAAGGGAGACATTTGTGTTTGGATAAGAAAATAATGATTGGAGAAAATATGTTTTTGTTTGACTTTTAAGTGTTGAAAATGTGTTTTGGACATTTATATTTTAAATTCTTTGACACACAAAAAAGAAAAATGTTATTATCTGTAAAAATTTGAAACCATCTTATTTTTCAAACACAACTACCAGCTTCACTTACTTTCCTTTCCTCTTATCAACTCTGTAAACTTCACAATAGACTTTATCATTTTGCTCTAAACTCTGGACGAACGAGAGGTTAGGAGAGTCCTTTAGGATGTAATTGTGTGTGTGTGTTGTTGTGATGTGTGACTCTATTGTTTCATCAGTGTGTGTGTGTGTGTTGTGATGTGTGACTCTATTGTATCATCAGTGTGTGTGTGTTGTTGTGATGTGTGACTCTATTGTTTCATCAGTGTGTGTGTGTTGTGATGTGTGACTCTATTGTATCATCAGTGTGTGTGTTGTTGTGATGTGATACAATAGAGTCACACATCACAACAACACACACACACTGATGATACAATAGAGTCACACATCACAACAACAACACACACACTGATGATACAATAGAGTCACACATCACAACAACACACACACTGATGATACAATAGAGTCACACATCACAACAACACACACACACTGATGATACAATAGAGTCACACATCACAACAACAACACACACACTGATGATACAATAGAGTCACACATCACAACGACACACACACACACACACACTGATGATACAATATTGTCACACATCACAACATCACACACACACTGATGATACAATAGAGTCACACATCACAACAACACACACACACTGATGATACAATAGAGTCACACATCACAACAACACACACACACTGATGATACAATAGAGTCACACATCACAACAACACACACACTGATGATACAATAGAGTCACACATCACAACAACACACACACTGATGATACAATAGAGTCACAAATCACAACAACACACACATACTGATGATACAATAGAGTCACAAACCACAACAACACACACACACTGATGATACAATAGAGTCACACATCACAACAACACACACACACTGATGATACAATAGAGTCACACATCACAACAACAAACACACACTGATGATACAATAGAGTCACACATCACAACAACACACACACTGATGATACAATAGAGTCACACATCACAACAACACACACACACTGATGATACAATAGAGTCACACATCACAACAACGCACACACACACTGATGATACAATAGAGTCACACATCACAACAACACACACACACAACTTGTTTCAATTGGAGAAAAGTGTTGTCAAGTGTCGATGATAGTGTTTCAACGACTGGTTTCATTCAGTGTTAAAAAGTAGAAGAAGAAACTGTCGAGTCATTTCCTGTTAGTGTGTAGCAGCAGAGTTTGATTTGAGACAATACTACCCTTTAATCATTTGTGCACACAAAACACAAGAGAAACACACTCGCTGTATCTTGTGTTTTTTTTTGCTGTGGGCCGCGAGGAGAGTTTGAATAATGTCGGGAGAAAACACAAACCTAATTCTCCATGTTTGTGTCTTAAGGCGGCAGGAAGTAAGGAAAGGCTTGTGAGACGAACACGACTCCCTGATGAGTCTTAAGTGTCCTTGGATGACGGCCGGTGATTGGATTGCAGGCTTGGTGGCTCTTGATGGCGGCGCCCGTCAGCCTCACCTGTTTTTTAATCAGTAATTACCACGGGGGATTCTCGGCCATTTCTTAATTAAATCGGACCAAATGCAATTAAAAGCCACACTCTCGTTGCTTTAAAAGGACTCCGTGGAATCCGTTCGCCGCCGATGTTAAGCGAATAAGCGTCCGGACGTCACGCCGTCGACCCGCTCTGATCCGTGACCGATCGCTGGGATCCTTCACGCCCCTGATCAGAGGCTGATGTCAAGATGGCCGCCGCCTCGGGACGCGTGGCAGAGTGAGACGATTCAGGCTTTTATTTTGAAAATACAGGAGAAACAAACTGAATATTTCACTAGATTACGGGAATATGTTTGAAAATAGTTTTTTTTTAATTAAAATGTAGTTGCAAATGTTTGAGTTTATGCGAGTTGGAAATTTGTGGTGAATTTAAACGAGTTGTAAATGTGTATAATGAGATTAAGTGAGTTGGAAATTTGTACAATAGGTTTATGCGGGTTGTAAATGTGTAGTGAATTTATGTGAGTTGTAAATGTGTATAATGGGATTAAGTGAGTTGCAAATTTGTATAAGACGTTTATGCAAGTTGTAAATGTGTACGATAATTCACGTGAATTGTAAATGTGTAGTGAATTTAAGTGAGTTGTAAATGTGTATGATAATTCACGTGAATTGTAAATGTGTAGTGAATTTAAGTGAGTTGTAAATGTGTATAATAATTCTTGTGAGTTTTAAATGTGTAGTGAATTTAAGTGAGTTGTAAATGTGTATGATAATTCACGTGGATTGTAAATGTGTAGTGAATTTAAGTGAGTTGTAAATGTGTATAATAATTCTTGTGAGTTTTAAATGTGTATGATAATTCACGTGGATTGTAAATGTGTAGTGAATTTAAGTGAGTTGTAAATGTGTATGATAATTCACGTGGATTGTAAATGTGTAGTGAATTTAAGTGAGTTGTAAATGTGTATGATAATTCTTGTGAGTTTTAAATGTGTAGTGAATTTAAGTGAGTTGTAAATGTGTACGATAATTCACTTGAATTGTAAATGTGTAGTGAATTTAAGTGAGTTGTAAATGTGTATAATAATTCTTGTGAGTTTTAAATGTGTAGTGAATTTAAGTGAGTTGTAAATGTGTATGATAATTCACGTGAATTGTAAATGTGTAGTGAATTTAAGTGAGTTGTAAATGTGTATAATAATTCACGTGAATTGTAAATGTATAGTGAATTTAAGTGAGTTGTAAATGTGTATGATAATTCACGTGAATTGTAAATGTATAGTGAATTTAAGTGAGTTGTAAATGTGTATGATAATTCACGTGAATTGTAAATGTATAGTGAATTTAAGTGAGTTGTAAATGTGTATGATAATTCACGTGAATTGTAAATGTGTAGTACATTTAAGTGAGTTGTAAATGTGTATAATAAGTTTACTTGAGTTGTAATCGTTTAATGAATCTAAGTGAGTTGTAAATGTGTATAATAATTCTCGTGAGTTGTAAATGTGTAGTGAATTTAAGTGAGTTGTAAATGTGTATAATAATTCTCGTGAGTTGTAAATGTGTAGTGAATTTAAGTGAGTTGTAAATGTGTATAATAATTTACTTGAGTTGTAAATGTGTAGTGAATTTAAGTGAGTTGTAAATGTGTATAGAGAATTTAAGGAATTTGCAAATGTGTATAGAGAATTTGTTGAGCAAGTAGTCCATGTGTATAGTGATCTTTGTTAATGAAGTAGCAAATGTGTACAGTGAATTAAATTGCAAATGTGTATAGTGTTTTTGATATAAAGTAACAAATGTGTATAGTAATTAAGTTCATTAAATTGCAAATGTGTATAGTGTTTTTGATATAAAGTAACAAATGTGTATAGTAATTAAGTTAATTAAATTGCAAATGTGTACAGGGATTTTTGTTAATGAAGTTGCAGACGTTTATAGATAGTTATAGCAAATGTGTAGTGAATTTTTAATCGAGTTGTAAATGTGTACGATGAGTAAAAGTACATCAGTTAAGCAGGTTATGAATGTTTTTCCTCCATCAAAAACTCCTTCAAGTGAAGAAACTCTGCTTGAATTCCAATGAACGGCAACAAAAGAGACAACAAACGTTTCTTCCTGCATCTCCATATCTGACCATGAACTCACACCTGCTGGTTCTGGTCACATCTTCACGAGGAAATAATAGCTTCTGTAATTTCCTTTCATATCAGATCTTATCCGGCGCTGGCCGCGCTCCCGGCTCGGGAAGTTTTTACTCCGGAAGTTCTGGCCGATAAAGACGTGCCCTTTGAGAATGTCAGAGCGCAGTTATTGGCTGGAGTTCTGGTCTGGAACAGAACAATTGATGTACCTGCAGGTCCTACTGTATATCTCACTGTTGCAGGAGACGTTCACCGGCTCGGGTCAAGGTCGCCGACCCGTGGGTTCGAGTGGGAGGAGTCGCTCGGCGTGACCTCGGCTTCTGTAACCGTTTGTTCCGGAGCTGCAGCAAGACCTGCTGGTGACGTCTGTGGATCTGCTGGACCTTTGACATCTCTGGCCTCCAAACATCTTCACTCAGCCGCCCACAGACACCTGACGGATTCTCATACGACAACCAAGAGAACGTTCACGCCGCATATTGGCGTCGATGTCAACTAGGAAGCCTTTTTTTTCAGATTATTTGGTTCATTTTGCTCTGAAATCTATGAGAAAACGAAAGAAAACAAGTTAAAATATGAATTTGTAACAGATTATTGCTTCATATAAACTATCCTTGATCCCTGACTAGACATTAGCAATCAAGAATTGCAAATGCGTGTAAGGAATGTGAGTTGAAAATGTGTATAGTGAGTTGAATTGAGTTGCAATTGTGTATAAGGAATTTGAGTGATTTGCAAAAGTATAAAGTGAATTTACATGAGTTGCAAATGTATAAAGTGAATGTAAATGAGTTGCAAATGTGTACAGTGAATTTAATGGAGTTACAAAGTGTGTTTCCCCTCTGGGGATGAATAAACATTTTCTATTCTATTCAAATGTGTATAATGAATTTAAGTAAGTTGTAAATGTGTATAGTGAATTTAAGTAAGTTGTAAATGTGTATAGTGAATTTAAGTGAGTAGTAAATGTGTACAGTGAATTTAAGGGAGTTACAAATGTGTATAATGAATTTAAGTGAGTTGTTAATGTGTATAGAGAATTTAAGTGAGTAGTAAATGTGTACAGTGAATTTAAGGGCGTTACAAATGTGTATAATGAATTTAAGTGAGTTGTTAATGTGTATAGAGAATTTAAGTAAGTTGTAAATGTGTATAGTGAATTTAAGTGAGTAGTAAATGTGTACAGTGAATTTAAGGGAGTTACAAATGTGTATAATGAATTTAAGTGAGTTGTTAATGTGTATAGAGAATTTAAGTAAGTTGTAAATGTGTGTAGTGAATTTAAGTGAGTAGTAAATGTGTACAGTGAATTTAAGGGAGTTACAAATGTGTATAATGAATTTAAGTGAGTTGTTAATGTGTATAGAGAATTTAAGTAAGTTGTAAATGTGTATAGTGAATTTAAGTGAGTAGTAAATGTGTACAGTGAATTTAAGGGAGTTACAAATGTGTATAATGAATTTGAGTGATTTGCAAAAGTATAAAGTGAATTTACATGAGTTGCAAATGTATAAAGTGAATGTAAATGAGTTGCAAATGTGTACAGTGAATTTAATGGAGTTACAAAGTGTGTTTCCCCTCTTGGGATGAATAAACATTTTCTATTCTATTCAAATGTGTATAATGAATTTAAGTAAGTTGTAAATGTGTATAGTGAATTTAAGTGAGTAGTAAATGTGTACAGTGAATTTAAGGGAGTTACAAATGTGTATAATGAATTTAAGTGAGTTGTTAATGTGTATAGAGAATTTAAGTGAGTAGTAAATGTGTACAGTGAATTTAAGGGAGTTACAAATGTGTATAATGAATTTAAGTGAGTTGTTAATGTGTATAGAGAATTTAAGTAAGTTGTAAATGTGTATAGGGAATTTAAGTGAGTAGTAAATGTGTATAGGGAATTTAAGTGAGTAGTAAATGTGTATAGTGAATTTAAGTAAGTTGTAAATGTGTATAGTGAATTTAAGTGAGTAGTAAATGTGTACAGTGAATTTAAGGGAGTTACAAATGTGTATAATGAATTTAAGTGAGTTGTTAATGTGTATAGAGAATTTAAGTGAGTAGTAAATGTGTACAGTGAATTTAAGGGAGTTACAAATGTGTATAATGAATTTAAGTGAGTTGTTAATGTGTATAGTGAATTTAAGTGAGTAGTTAATGTGTATAGTGAATTTAAGGGAGTTACAAATGTGTATAATGAATTTAAGTGAGTTGTTAATGTGTATAGAGAATTTAAGTGAGTAGTAAATGTGTACAGTGAATTTAAGGGAGTTACAAATGTGTATAATGAATTTAAGTGAGTTGTTAATGTGTATAGAGAATTTAAGTAAGTTGTAAATGTGTATAGGGAATTTAAGTGAGTAGTAAATGTGTATAGGGAATTTAAGTGAGTAGTAAATGTGTATAGTGAATTTAAGTAAGTTGTAAATGTGTATAGTGAATTTAAGTGAGTAGTAAATGTGTACAGTGAATTTAAGGGAGTTACAAATGTGTATAATGAATTTAAGTGAGTTGTTAATGTGTATAGAGAATTTAAGTGAGTAGTAAATGTGTACAGTGAATTTAAGGGAGTTACAAATGTGTATAATGAATTTAAGTGAGTTGTTAATGTGTATAGGGAATTTAAGTGAGTAATAAATGTGTATAGTGAATTTAAGTGAGTAGTTAATGTGTATAGTGAATTTAAGTAAGTTGTAAATGTGTATAGTGAATTTAAGTGAGTAGTAAATGTGTACAGTGAATTTAAGGGAGTTACAAATGTGTATAATGAATTTAAGTGAGTAGTAAATGTGTATAAGGAATGTGAGTTGAAAATGTGTATAGGGAATGTAAGCAAGTTGCTAATGTGTATAGTGAGTTTAATTGAATTGCAATTGTGTATAAGGAATTTGAGTGATTTGCAAAAGTATAAAGTGAATTTACATGAGTTGCAAATGTGTAAAGTGAATGTAAATGAGTTGCAAATGTGTAGTGAATTTAAGGGAGTTACAAATGTGTATAATGAATTTAAGTGAGTTGTTAATGTGTATAGGGAATGTAAGCAAGTTGCAAATGTGTATAGTGAGTTTAATTGAGTTACAAATATGCATAAGGAATTCGAGTGATTTGCAAATGTGTGAAGTGAATTAACATGAGTTAAAAATGTGTAAAGTGAATTTAAGTGATTTGCAAATGTATAAAGTGAATTTAAGGGAGTTACAAATGTGTATAAATAATTTAAGTGAATTGCAAAAGTGTATAAAGAATTAAATGAGTTTCAAATGTGTATAAATAATTTAAGTGAATTGTAAATGTGTATATATTTATCCATCATACATCTTCATGACTAGATCATCAATCAACAGAAGTCGAACCTAAAATAGTTTCAAATGTTGTTTTGGCTCCAGACGAGTGAAAAGAGACGTCGTCGTAACATTTCCATAATAAAAGTCACTCGAGTCATTTGAACCCCGGGGGTCCAGAACACTCTCTGCTCCGGGAACATGCCTGGCGACGTCCCACTGACCCGAGAACACCGTGTTCCAGACTCACCTGCCCGACGTTCCTGCTCGTCACACGGTGACCCCAGAAGGTCAGAAGGTCACGCAGACGTCAACACTGACGGATCAAAAAGGAAACGCCATTAAAAACACAATAATCTGTCCATTAAAATGAAGACAAAACACCAGAGAGCCAATAATATTCTGCACAGATTAGTGGTTTAAATCGCCCGTCCTCGCTAATCCATGCAATGTTTCTAATCTGGGTTTGATTAAGGCTGCCTGGATGGAAATTCAATATGTAATTAAATATATATGCCGAGGTTTCAAGTCATTGTGTGTATTTAGAAACCGATTCTTCACGCCGTGTCCTAATTACGGCTCTTAAAATAAGAAAGTCCTTTTCTGTCGTCCGCCCACGGCCCCGGCCTGCTGGGATCCGCAGAGACGTCGGGGGGGATTATGTGGAACCCAGAGCGGAGGACGGACGTCAAATACACAACGTGTCGGACGTGTCGACGGTCGAGTCTCGTGTCGCATCATCAGTCCGGAGAGTCGCTGGAGTTTATTTAGAAACAAATGTGTTGATGTCATGACGCGGATTAAACTGTCATGAACTGATAATTGCAAAGTATTTATCACTGAATGTTGATCAAAGTTTGAAATGAGCTCATTTTACTGCAGAGACTTGAAAGGTATGTTCAATACACACACATTCAGCCAAGGTCAGGTCGAGGGGGCAGCAGTCAACACTGAGACACCTGGAAACCAAATGTGTATAAAGA
This sequence comes from Callionymus lyra, assembly GCF_982586985.1. Classification (NCBI taxonomy): domain Eukaryota; kingdom Metazoa; phylum Chordata; class Actinopteri; order Syngnathiformes; family Callionymidae; genus Callionymus; species Callionymus lyra. The sequence goes on along the minus strand of NC_141834.1, from coordinate 21,082,414 downwards.
ATTTAAGTTGGTTGTAAATGTGTAAAGTGAATACAAGTGAGTTGTAAATTTATATGTATTGAATTTAAGAGAGTTGCAAATGTGTATAGAGAATTTAAGTGAGTTGCAAATGTGTATAGTGAGTCTAAGTGAATCATAAATGTGTATAGTGAATCTAAGTGAATTGTAAATGTGTATAGAGAATTTAAGTGAATCGTAAATGTGTATAGTGAGTCTAAGTGAATTGTAAATGTGTATAGAGAATTTAAGTGAATCGTAAATGTGTATAGTGAGTCTAAGTGAATTGTAAATGTGTATAGAGAATTTAAGTGAGTTGCAAATGTGTATAGAGAATTTAAGTGAGTTGCAAATGTGTATAGAGAATTTAAGTGAGTTGCAAATGTGTATAGTGAGTCTAAGTGAATTGTAAATGTGTATAGAGAATTTAAGTGAGTTGCAAATGTGTATAGAGAATTTAAGTGAGTTGCAAATGTGTATAGTGAGTCTAAGTGAATCATAAATGTGTATAGTGAATCTAAGTGAATTGTAAATGTGTATAGAGAATTTAAGTGAATCGTAAATGTGTATAGTGAGTCTAAGTGAATTGTAAATGTGTATAGAAAATTCAAGTGAGTTGCAAATGTGTATAGAGAATTTAAGTGAGTTGCAAATGTGTATAGAAAATTCAAGTGAGTTGCAAATGTGTATAGAGAATTTAAGTGAGTTGCAAATGTGTATAGAAAATTCAAGTGAGTTGCAAATGTGTATAGAGAATTTAAGTGAGTTGCAAATGTGTATAGAGAATTTAAGTGAGTTGCAAATGTGTATAGAGAATTCAAGTGAGTTGCAAATGTGTATCGTAAATTTGTAAAGCTATCGAAAAAGGTTTTTGTTTGATTTGTAGTTGAAGTTGTAAATGTGTACAGTACATTTGTTCATTGGTTTAAGCCGTGGGAGGAAAACAGAGTTCAAAGATCATTTTAAAGTCGACCCAAGAAAACCCCTCCAGGAGCAGAACCTTCAGGATCTGTGGATCCACGACACAAAGATTCCTGAGACACACAAAGTTCTTCGAGGACTATTACGACGGAGCAATTGTCTCGATGGCTCCTCAGCCAGACGCTATATAATGGAAATATTATCCATACATCTCTTCGGAGAAAACACCTTTTTTGGCGCCTCAGAGATTCAGTTTTCACTCCCGCGTCACTTTCTTCCGAGAGCTCCGGCTTCAATTTAGATTCTCCGCAATCATGATGTCAGGATCGATAGCGAGGGATCGACTGATCAGAGCAAGAGTTTGTATGAAAAAGTACATCAATACTGAGGAACAAGTACTGCTCCTGAGCTAAAGTATGATCATTATATATTCTTAACCACATAATATTGTCACTAATTGTGTGAGACAAGAATGTGGAACGATCTATGAAGGAGTGAAAACAAACAGACCTTTAGCGACAATAACTCGGTCAATTAACGGCCTGTGAAAATGCAAGAAGATATAACAGCGAACTAACAGCTCTACGCTTCAGGCCGACATGTAAACTCTGTGTCGTTCTCACTTGTACAAGTAAAACGTGACTTTGACGTAAAGATTAGGAACCAGATCTGGTTCAAGGTGTCGAGCCAGACTCCTAACCTGACCCGGAATGCGAAGCATACTTTTTTATACATTAAGAAATCTACCCCTTTGACCTTCCTCTAACATTAGACCTGCCTAGAACTGGTTTTGTTGCCTAAAAGGTGCAGCCTAGTGGACAAGCATTAGAACTGCAACTAATGTTTTAACTACACAAAGAAGTGAATCAGTGCCATCAGAATATTGAAGTATTCAGAGTATTTAACATTGAATCTTGAAAAAAATAAACGTAATTAAAAATACGTTTTGATGGTGAATCTTAGTAAAAACTTTCTTAATAGAATTGAATCATATTTAATATATTGAATGGTGGATTTTTAAAACTACATGATTTAGGTTGATATTACTTCTCAAATACTTCAGAAAAAAACAGTTTTCCGAAGTTTAAATTTGTAGTCTTTAAATTTACTATAAAACGTTGGTGCAATAGTTCAGCCAGATATAGAGCGTAAATATGTCCCTGACACAAAATTAAACATTTTTATGTTGAATTTAAAAGGCCACAAATTAAGAAATACCGAATTTAGAAAATGTATTTTTGAATAAGAATATATAAATGTATGAATTAAAAAATTGAAAAATGTTCAAATTTAAAATGCAATTATTCCAAAAAAACACAACAAAATGAACTTCCAACATAGATTTGATAGTTTTTATCTTTTTTTCATTGTTTAATTTAAATCTTTAATTCAATCATTCACTTGAATGATTTTCTTCCATGACCGCGATGCATCGAATGACCACTAGATGTCAGTAATCTGCTGAAAAGACTGAACACGCTCACAGGCTTTAATTTGATGTCTATTTTAACCATTATTTTAACCATTTAAAAAAACTGCTGAACAAAATAATAAAGTGACTTTAATCTAAGGAAAGAAAAATATTTATAAAGTCATTTCCTTTTTTTTAATTTAAAGATCATTTCCTGTAACATCTGGACAAACGGTTCAGGCGCCGCAACCTCCAGGACCCGGTAGAACCCAGGACGGAACCGACACCGGCGCCTCGTCGTCCAGGTTCCCGCAGAGACCACACAGTCGCCCGGAGTACCCGGAGGAGACCCCGAGGGTCACCGTGGTGACGCCCACGTCCATCTGCAGCTCCGAGCCCCTCCTCAGCAGCACCAGGACCTCGGACTTGTCCGGGGTCACCCCGGCCGACACCGTGACTCCCGAAGGCAGCGTCTGAGGCAGAGACGCGTCCAGTCCGTCCACCTGCAGGGTCGGACCATGAGGACCACCAGAGGATTCTCAGGAGCATCTAAATCACCTTCACTCGACCTCCCGCGACCTCCAGCGTGGACCCCGGCAGACGGACGCTGACCACGGTCCACTCCGGGCCGGGGTTCCGCTCGCAGGGCCCGGTGAACACGTCCACGGCGAACCAGCGCTCGCCGGCGCGGTCGCACGCCGACATCAGGTCGTAGGTCACGCCGGGGTTCAGGGTCAGACGACGACCGGTCAAGGTGACGACGCCCAGGCGCCCGGTGAGTCGACAGCGCCGAGGCTCCCGACAACCCCAGGAGCCGTTGGTCAGAGCGCAGGGTCGCCCCGGGTCACAGAGCGCCGGCTCACAGATGACCCCGACCCGAGGGTCACACCAGCAGCGCCGAGCACAGTCCTGGGTGTAGAGCTCGCCGCCCGCCTGGGGTGTATGGAGTAAATCAGTGCCACGAATGTTGAGTCTTTTAAGAATGTTTATAATCTAAAGATATCTTTAAGCTTTTAATCATTATTTATAAATTATTGAAAGGTTGAATTAGTTTTTTTTTTTTTTTTAATTAATAATAATAATGTAATTTATTAATATTCATATTTGAACTCATTTTTTTATTTCCAAAATAATCCCTATAATAGTTCAAAAATACATTTTCTAAATTTTATATTTTTTAGTTTGTAGTCTTTTAAATTCAACCTAAAAATATTTGCATAATAGAGTCACCAATAATTAAAAAATAAACTCTTTAAATTGAATATTTTTATATGTATAATCTTCATATTCAATCTAAAAATGTGGGTATAATAGTTAAACCAGACATTAGCAACAGAGCACAGAGCGACTAGATCAAACTTTCAGCCAATCACTTGACTCACAAAAGATCACATGACAACATCGCCTGATCGAGTAGCTCGGTGCTCTGTTGCTAATGTCTGGTTTAACCATTATACCCACATTTTTAGATTGAATATGAAGATTATACATATAAAAATATTCAATATAAAGAGTTTATTTTTTAATTATTGGAATTCAAATATCAAACTACATGTAAAACATTTATTTTAGAAAATATTCAAATTATTTTATTCAATTATTTACCTTTAAATGTCCGAATTATTCAATTAAATTATTAAATTAAAAAAACAATTTAGATTTTTTAATATACAATAGATTGAATAAAAATCATTTTTTTATTTTTAACAGTTGAAATTCGATGATTAAATGAACATAAATTCATCATTTTAATATAGAAATTACTGAAATGTTAAAAACAAAATTATAATAAATCCAAGTTCCTTTCATTCAACCATTCTATTGACAAATTATTCAATTTAATTGTTAAACACAAATTGAACCATTTAATATAGAAATGAATGAATTATTAAAAAAATACACATTTCAATAAAAGAAAAATTCAAAAGCGTTGACATTTAAAAAAGTCTAATATAAATATGCGTTTATATACATTATATACAATATTCTGATGCCACAGAAGTATATGAACCTGGAGTATTACCTGGATGTAGTATTCTCTGTACCTGCAGCCGCACCGACCGTACGAAACACACTGGTCTCCGTCGAACACGTTCCCGTCGTCACACCTGCAGCCCGGAGAACATCCTGTCGGAGAGCCGAGCCGCAGGAGAGCAGAACACGAGTCGGATCCGACCTCGACGCACTCGCTCGGGCTGCTGAGGTCTGGACACTGGAGCTCTGAGAGGAAACACTTCACTAGAGGAGTAATGAAGTATAGATGCACTGAAATATGATGATATTGTTTCCCACAATACTGTTTAAATACTCAACAGCACGGTATTGTTTATTTTTGGCTTTAAAAATCATATTTTTCATCATAGTTTTTTTTTTAAGTTTCAATTTAGTGATTTTAATATATACTTTACAATTAACATGTCAATATTTACAGCATTTGTTCATTTTTGTGTTGCAATTAAACTTCCGTCCACTAGATGGCAGCAGTCATTACGTTCTGTTTGGGGGGGATTTATACATTTAAATCAAATTTTAAATGATTAGAACTTTAATAAATTGTGTAAAATGTAATAATTGGATTTTTATCAATTTATAATCAACATGTGAATATTAACAGCGTTCAGTTTTGTGTTGCAATTAAACTTCCTGCCGCAAGGTGGCAGCAGTCATTACGTCCTCCCCAGCTAAAGTAAGAATGATGACTGAGGACGAGAGGATACAGTGAATCCAGCAGCTTTTAAAGCTGATGTTTGGACATATTTTGGTTTGAAAACAAATGAAAGCAGTTACGACTTCGTCAAGAGTCATGTGGTCTGTAAATACTACAACACCAGAGTCAAGTACTGGACAATACTACACATATATACTTGTTACTACACTATCACAACACCAGAGTCAAGTACTGGACAATACTAGACATATATATACTTGTTACTACACTATCACAACACCAGAGTCAAGTACTGGACAATACTACACATATATATACTTGTTACTACACTATCACAACACCAGAGTCAAGTACTGGACAATACTACACATATATACTTTTAACTACACTATCACAACACCAGAGTCAAGTACTGGACAATACTACACATATATACTTGTTACTACACTATCACAACACCAGAGTCAAGTATTGGACAATACTACACATGTATACTTGTTACTACACTATCACAACACCAGAGTCAAGTATTGGACAATACTACACATGTATACTTGTTACTACACTATCACAACACCAGAGTCAAGTACTGGACAATACTACACATATATACTTGTTACTACACTATCACAACACCAGAGTCAAGTACTGGACAATACTACACATATATACTTGTTACTACACTATCACAACACCAGAGTCAAGTATTGGACAATACTACACATGTATACTTGTTACTACACTATCACAACACCAGAGTCAAGTACTGGACAATACTACACATATATACTTGTTACTACACTATCACAACACCAGAGTCAAGTACTGGACAATACTACACATATATACTTGTTACTACACTATCACAACACCAGAGTCAAGTACTGTACAATACTACACATATATACTTGTTACTACAGTATCACTATATATCGTCAACCCTGTATCGTGATACGTATCAGAATAAGTACTTAAACTCACCGCAGGAAGTATCTTTCCTCCACGACAGTACAGTGACACCTCTCTCCAGACAGGCGGCAGCATAAGCCTCCAGAGCGAGACAAACGGCCTCCATGTGAGTCGCTCCACTACAGACGAGTCTCTGGCAGACGTCCTTGTAGATCTGAGGCTCCACTCCTCGAGTCCAGCACGGGTTGAAGTCCACGCTGGTGATCATCAAGATGTCGCAGGCCAGGGAGGCGACCGGGCTGACGGTGCAGTCCCCGCAGATGTGGTCGCAGGTGTCGGGACAGCGTTGTCCCGGGATGGCCCAGCTGTGCAGGAACTCTCCGAAGCTCCCGGCGAGGCGACCGTCCGGCGTCACCAGGTCGTCGGATCCGTCCCCGTTGAAGTCGCCGCAGAGACCCGAGGGTCCGGCGTTGTGGTCCAGGTCAGGAGGCAGGACCAGTCTGAGGTAGTGGGTGGAGGACAGGACCAGTCGCACTCCGGAAGGAGACGCGACCGTAAGCTGGTGACCGTCGAGGTTCGCCTTCACGACGCCGTCGTCGAACGGAACCATACGTTCTTCTCCGTTGACCTGGAGGAGCAAAGAGCAGCTTTGATGAGATCTTTAGGATCGTACGTTGAAAATGTGTCTCACTGAAAACATTTACAACTCGCTGTACTCGTGTTCTGCTCTCCTGCGGCGCGGTACACGTTGGCAACAACTCGCGGTACACGTTGGCAACAACTCGCGGTACACGTTGGCAACAACTCGAGGTACACGTTGGCAACAACTCGCGGTACACGTTGGCAACAACTCGCGGTACACGTTGGCAACAACTCGCGGTACACGTTGGCAACAACTCGCGGTACACGTTGGCAACAACTCGCGGTACACGTTGGCAACAACTCGCGGTACACGTTGGCAACAACTCGCGGTACACGTTGGCAACAACTCGCGGTACACGTTGGCAACAACTCGCGGTACACGTTGGCAACAACTCGCGGTACACGTTGGCAACAACTCGCGGTACACGTTGGCAACAACTCGCGGTACACGTTGGCAACAACTCGCGGTACACGTTGGCAACTCGCGGTACACGTTGGCAACTCGCGGTACACGTTGGCAACTCGAGGTACACGTTGGCAACTCGCGGTACACGTTGGCAACTCGAACGGAACCATACAATCTTCTCCGTTGACCTGGAGGAGCAAAGAGCAGCTTTGATGAGATCTTTAGGATCGTACGTTGAAAATGTGTCTCACTGAAAACATTTACAACTCGCTTAAACTCGCGATACACGTTGGCAACTCGCGATACACGTTGGCAACAACTCGCGGTACACGTTGGCAACAACTCGCGGTACACGTTGGCAACAACTCGCGGTACACGTTGGCAACTCGAGGTACACGTTGGCAACTCGAGGTACACGTTGGCAACTCGCGGTACAGGTAGGCAACTCGAGGTACACGTTGGCAACTCGCGGTACACGTTGGCAACTCGCGGTACACGTTGGCAACTCGCGGTACACGTTGGCAACTCGCGGTACACGTTGGCAACTCGCGGTACACGTTGGCAACTCGCGGTACACGTTGGCAACTCGCGGTACACGTTGGCAACTCGCGGTACACGTTGGCAACTCGCGGTACACGTTGACAACTCGCGGTACACGTTGGCAACTCGCGGTACACGTTGGCAACTCGCGGTACACGTTGGCAACTCAGGGTACACGTTGGCAACCTTTATATTTCTACTTTTTGCCCCTTTATTTTTTCTTAATGTGTAAATCATTTGAAACAAAAAGTTAAATCAAAGGTCAAATTTGAAACAAAAAAATTTAAATCAAGGTCAAATATGAAACAAAAATCGAAGGAAACATTTTAAACCAAAAGAAGAACATTTCTCCTCAGATGCTCAAAGTTCTGACCATAGATGATTTCTTGCTCGTGGGCACTGACCTGGATCTTCCACAGGATCCTGGGATCCACCGTCACCTCCGTGGACAGGAAGCTGAAGTCCAGCCTGCTGATGGTGGACCTGGAGTCGAAGGTGGCGAGGAGCGTGTGGTCGGTCAAGGTCGTCGCCGCCAGGCTGGACAGCACGAAGGTGCAGGCGCCGTGGAGCGGCAGCACCGAGCCGTCGAAGGTCACGTAACCCAAACCCGAAAACACCTCGCAGACCCCGGAGCCCCGAGGCCGGGGGAGTCCACCTCGGACCGGGGACGCCGCTGAGGGTCTGCAGTCTGACGCCGCCACGCAACGAGCGTCGCTCAAGACGAAGCCGAGGTCGCAGTGGCAGCCCTCCTCGCAGACGCCCCCCCCGCAGACCTCAGGAGACGAGAGGTCACAGGTCACCGGACATCGAGGGCCACACAGCTCGTAGTGACTGTTGACTGGACATGACTGGCCTGAGGAGGAGAAGAGTCAGTTCTGGAGAGAACTTAAAACGGAGGGTTTGATTTTCATATATTTTTGCAATATAAATATATATAAATTTAAAAATAAAGCTAAGAATATATATATTTTTAAACTTTTACATCCATTTTTAATTAGACTTAAGTTCCGCCAAAAGTAAAGCAAAGTAGAGAAGAAAATACATAAAATATTCTCATGAACATGAGCAGAAAGAAAAGGGGAAAAAAAAAAGGTAAAACACAATTAAAAAGGGAAAATAAAATGAGAAAAAGAAAAGGAAAAAGAAAAAGAAAAAAAAGGGTTTAAAAAAGTAAAAAGGGGAAAGGGGGGAAAGAAGAGATACAAAAAAGAAAAGGGGAAAATGAAAAAAGAGAAGGGTTACAGAAGAGATTATAGGAAAAAGGTAAAAAATTGAAAAAGTAAAAAGAGTAAAAGAAAAAGAAAGTGGACACAAAAAAGGAAAATGTTATTAAAAAAAAAAAAGGAGAGAGGAAAATAAAAAGGGAGAAACAATATGGGAAATAAATACAATGGAAAACAGGGGAAGAAAACAATGGTAAAAGAAAAGTAAAAAGGGGAAAAATAAGGTGGTAAATGGAGTACAGAAAAGAAAAGATTGACGGAAAAATATGGAAAGTGAAAAAGAGAAGGATAAAAAACAGGAAAAAGTGCGAAAGAGAATGGAAACACAAAAGAAAAGAGGAAACAAAGAAAGTGAAGGGTTACAGATAAGAATAAAGGAAAAAGCAAAAGGGAAAAAGAAACGAGAACAAGAAAAAGAAAATGGACACAGAAAGGAAAAAAAAAGGAGAAAAATGTAAAAGAAAAGGAAAATGCAGGAGTAAAAAGGCAAAGTAAAAAAAAAAGCAAAAGAACAGATAAATGAAGAAATGACCTGATACAAGGATGACAAAAAAAAGACAAATAAAAAAGATTCTCTATAAATTAAATGCAAAAATTGCAAATTTTATACACTTTATTGTACGTTTTAATTAAAATTATTTAATTCTTTAAAGCATTTATCGAGTCAGGAAACTCATGAAAATGATGAAAAAATGAAAATACGTCAAATGTAAAAATGTTTCCATATTAAAAAATCCTTTAATTCCCTCCCATGATGCACTGCAGCAGTCACTCACCACAGAAGGTGTCGCTCCTCCAGGCTCTGACGGGCAGCTGACTTGATTGACAGGCAGCAACATAGGCGGCGATGCTGTGGCAGACGGCGGTGAAGTGACCCCCGTGAACGCACGAGTCCACCACGCAGCTGCGGAAGAACGGCTCGGGGTCCAGGACCGAGGCACAGTCGGCGAGGGGCCCGAGCGGGTCGACCAGAACCCCGCAGAAGTCCCTTCCTTCAAACTGGCTCCCGGCCTCTAGGGGGCAGCGCCGGGTCCTGGAGCTGCAGGTGGACCTGCAGGTCTGCAGCCTCCAGCTGTGGCCGAACTCCTGCGCGTCCAGGGCCGGCTGCCGGTCCGGCATGAGGAGGTCGTCGCCGGGGTCTCCGTTGGCGTTCCCACAGAGGCCGGCCACAGAGGAGCGGTAGCTTCTGGGCATCAGCAGCATCAGGTCGCCCCACCTGGAGACCCTCAGCTGCAGACCCTCGTCCGTGAGCAGCTGCAGCGACGACGGCGTGTGGAAGACGTTGATGTGTTTGTCGTGTGAAGAGAAAGGAAGAGAAACATGTTTCCCATCGACCTGCAGATCAGAGGAACATCAGGAAAGACTTTCAAGCTGGTGTTGAAGTCCATCCATGAACCTACGTTTTAGTCGCCGGTAAATATTCATACATCAAGATTATTTTTCATGATACTGTATCAATACTCAACAGCACTACACACATTTTTATTTATTTATTTATTAGAGTAATAGTAGAGAATAATACTACAAATTCTTAATTCTACAAATCCTCGTTGAGTAATACTACGGAGGCTCATGGACAATTCTAGGAAGCCTCGTGGAGTATTACTACGAAGCCTCTGGGACTAAAACTACGAAGCCTTCGGGGAGTAATACTACGATGCCTCGGGGAGTTTTTCTATGAAGCCTCGGGGAGTAAAACTAAAAAGCCTCGCGGAGTAATACTACGACGCCTCGCGGAGTAATACTACGAAACCTCGGGGAGTAGTACTACGAAGACTCAAGGAGTAATACTACGAAGCCTCGGGTAGTAAAACTACGAAGCCTCGGGTAGTATTTCTATGACGTTTTGCAGAGTATTTCTAAGACGCCTCGCATAGTATTTCTACAACGCCTCGCAGAGTATTTCTACGACGCCTCGGGGAGTAAAACTAAAAATCCTCGCGGAGTAATACTACGACGCCTCAAGGAGTAATACTACGAAACCTCGGGGAGTAATACTACGAAGACTCAAGGAGTAATACTACGAAGCCTCGCGGAGTATTTCTACGAAGCCTCGCAGAGTATTTCAATGAACTTGCAGAGTATTTCTACGAAGCCTCTGGGAGTAAAACTACAAAGCCTCGGGGAGTATAACTACAACGCCTCGGGGAGTAAAACTACAACGCCTCGGGGAGTAAAACTACAACGCCTCGGGGAGTAATACTACGACGCCTCAGGGAGTAATACTACGACGCCTCGGGGAGTAATACTACGACGCCTCGGGGAGTGATACTACGATGCCTCGAGGAGTAATACTACAAAGCCTCGGGGAGTAATACGACGACGCCTCGGGGAGTAATACTACGACGCCTCGGGGAGTGATACTACGATGCCTCGAGGAGTAATACTACAAAGCCTCGGGGAGTACCAATACTGACCCATAACTTCCCTGGATCTTCTTTCCTCACTTGCAGCTCCAGACCGAAGACGTTGAGCGTCACCGTGCGACTGTGGAAGAGTCTCTTGTGGCAGCTGGAGTCGGAGACGCTGACGTTGAAAGGCTCGAGTCCGTCCAGAACCGACGAGGTCCGGACCAGAGAGAACGAGCAGGTGTCGCTGAAGTCGAAGCGTCTCCCGTCGAAGGTGGTGAAGTGAAGTCCGGACACGAGGGTGCAGTTCACCGACGCCTGAGGTCGACACACTCGCTCCGGACCCTCCGTCACACACACGGTTCCTCCACGACACCGCGAGGGCCGGCAGTGGACAGCACCGGCTCCCGCGCACAAGCACACCTGGCCGCAGCGGTCAGGGGTCCAGAAGGTGGAGTTGAGGCGGTGGTAGTTCCCGGTGGAGTCGGTGCAGCCACAGCGTTGAGGTTCTACGCAGCCCTGTGGACTCTTGATGAAGCCGGCGTCACAGAAACAACCTTCAGTGCAGACTTTACTGCAGGACGACTCAAGACACTCGCATGTCGGCGGACAAGCAGAACCACAGGTGAGGAAGTGACTGTTCTGAGGGCAGACATCTGGAGACATTTAGAGACACAAACTTAAGTCAATTCAACAGGAAACTAGTCAGTGTTTTTGATGTTTTACTACCAACATTTACATCAGATTACTACAAAGCCCAGCGATCCATCCTACCAATTCTCACAGAGTAATACTACTAAGCTTTGATGTGTGTTTTTGATGTTTTACTACCAACATTTACATCAGATTACTACAAAGCCTAGCGGATCCATCCTACCAATTCTCAAGGAGTAATACTACGAAGCCTCATGGAGTAATACTACTCAGCTTTGATGTGTGTTTTTGATGTTTAACTACCAACATTTACATCAGATTACTACAAAGCCTAGCGGATCAATACTACCAATTCTCACAGTTATACTACGAAGCCTCACAGAGTAATACTACTAAGCTTTGATGTGTGTTTTTGATGTTTAACTACCAACATTTACATCAGATTACTACAAAGCCTAGCGGATCAATACTACCAATTCTCACAGTTATACTACGAAGCCTCACAGAGTAATACTACTAAGCTTTGATGTGTGTTTTTGATGTTTTACTACCAACATTTACATCAGATTACTACAAAGCCTAGCGGATCCATCCTACCAATTCTCAAGGAGTAATACTACGAAGCCTCATGGAGTAATACTACTCAGCTTTGATGTGTGTTTTTGATGTTTAACTACCAACATTTACATCAGATTACTACAAAGCCTAGCGGATCAATACTACCAATTCTCACAGTTATACTACGAAGCCTCACAGAGTAATACTACTAAGCTTTGATGTGTGTTTTTGATGTTTAACTACCAACATTTACATCAGATTACTACAAAGCCTAGCGGATCAATACTACCAATTCTCACAGTTATACTATGAAGCCTCACGGAGTAATACTACTAAGCTTTGATGTGTGTTTTTGATGTTTTGCTACAAACATTTACATCAGATTACTACAAAGCCCAGCGATCCATCCTACCAATTCTCACAGAGTAATACTACTCAGCTTTGATGTGTGTTTTTGATGTTTTACTACCAACATTTACATCAGATTACTACAAAGCCTAGCGGATCCATCCTACCAATTCTCACGGAGTAATACTACGAAGCCTCACGGAGTAATACTACTCAGCTTGATGTGTGTTTTTGATGTTTAACTACCAACATTTACATCAGATTACTACAAAGCCTAGCGGATCAATACTACCAATTCTCACAGTTATACTACGAAGCCTCACAGAGTAATACTACTAAGCTTTGATGTGTGTTTTTGATGTTTAACTACCAACATTTACATCAGATTACTACAAAGCCTAGCGGATCAATACTACCAATTTTCACAGTTATACTATGAAGCCTCACAGAGTAATACTACTAAGCTTTGATGTGTGTTTTTGATGTTTTGCTACCAACATTTACATCAGATTACTACAAAGCCTAGCGGATCAATACTACCAATTCTCACGGAATAATACTACTAAGCTTTGATGTGTGTTTTTGATGTTTTACTACCAACATTTACATCAGATTACTACAAAGTCTAGCGGATCAATACTACCAATTCACACGGAGTAATACTACTAAGCTTTCATGTGTGTTTTTGATGTTTTACTACCAACATTTACATCAGATTACTACAAAGTCTAGCGGATCAATACTACCAATTCACACGGAGTAATACTACTAAGCTTTCATGTGTGTTTTTGATGTTTTACTACCAACATTTACATCAGATTACTACAAAGCCTAGCGGATAAATGCTACCAATTCTCACTGAGTTTTACTATGAAGCCTCACGGAGTAATACTAATAAGCTTTGATGTGTGTTATTGATGTTTTCCTACCAACATTTACATCAGATTACTCAAATTAATAAATGGCGATATATCAGTGCTTTAAGTAAAAACAACATTTCAATGAATCGACTCAAAGTGTCAACATTCTAGATCAGGTCATGCCGTGTCGGAACATTCTTGTTCACCTCGGGATACTTCGGGATCGACGACCACGGATCCATTCGGTGTCCTCGTTTCGTCGGAAGGATCTTGGTTGTAGTACCCACAGAGGCCACAAGTCGTCCCGGCGAACCTGCTGGAGAGTCGGACCCTGATGTGGCGCAGAAGGTCTGACGTTATCTCCACCGTCGGGAACTTTAATATCGTGCGATCGTTCTCCCGATGAACCCGTAAATCAGGCCTTGAGAACGGAAGGTTTTCCAAAACTCCGTTGACCTGAAGGACGTTGAGAGTGAGTGGCAAGGAAACTAATGACGTCTCTGAAGCATGTTAGCATGTTAGCATATGCTACAAACAATCTTAAAATACACACTTGTTTAATCATTTTACGAAGAATTTCTCTTTAATAGTTGTTAGAAAAAGAGGGACGTTAACAGGCGAGCAGTATTTGTTTGGATGCTTTTAAGTAAACTAGCGCTAACTTGTCTTCAGCTGTGTCTCAAAACACATACTTGTGTACTCAAACTTAGTATTTTTAGGGCGTCTTAATACTTAGTTTTGTGGGTGTTGCTATCAACATTTACATCAGATTACTACAAAGCCTAGCGGATCAATACTACCAATTCTCACGGAGTAATACTACGAAGCCTCACAGAGTAATACTACTAAGCTTTGATCTGTCTCAAAACACATACTTGTGTACTCAAACTTAGTATTTTTAGGGCGTCTTAATACTTAGTTTTGTGGGTGTTTTAGTGACAATTTAGTGGAGCACTACATTTAGATACTGAGTATGGATCGATGGACATTTTCTACACTAAACGACTCCATCTTAGTGACGTTGACGTTGTAAACGGAAGTTACATCATATATATAAATATATCTACATACATACACTTACAGGTACATTTTCAGCAGCAGTAGGAGGATGAAATTGCTTCGCTGCTGACACCGGCGTAAATATTTCACCAATATTTCTCATAGTTTTTAGATCCAAACCAAACGTGCTGCCAGCAGGTGCCGATAGTGTTCCTACAGCTGGTTGAAATCATCGTTAAATAGAAGTAGAAGAAGAAGCTGTCGCGTCATTTCCTGTTAGTGTGTAGCAGCAGAGTTTGAGACATACTATCTGTGGAGAATTAGTTACTAGTTAGTTCGTACACTATCCTGATGATACTAACCAGTGCACTAAGAGAAGTATTTGAGACATACTATCTGTGGAGAATTAGTTACTAGTTAGTTCGTACACTATCCTGATGATACTAACCAGTGCACAAGAGAAGTATTTGAGACATACTATCTGTGGAGAATTAGTTACTAGTTAGTTCATACACTATCCTGATGATACTAACCAGTGCACAAGAGAAGTATTTGAGACATACTATCTGTGGAGAATTAGTTACTAGTTAGTACGAACACTATCCTGATGATACTAACCAGTGCACAAGAGAAGTATTTGAGACATACTATCTGTGGAGAATTAGTTACTAGTTAGTTCGTACACTATCCTGATGATACTAACCAGTGCACAAGAGAAGTATTTGAGACATACTATCTGTGGAGAATTAGTTACTAGTTAGTACGAACACTATCCTGATGATACTAACCAGTGCACAAGAGAAGTATTTGAGACATACTATCTGTGGAGAATTAGTTACTAGTTAGTTCGTACACTATCCTGATGATACTAACCAGTGCACTGAGAGAAGCATGTGATTTGAAGACAAGTTATTACTTGTCGCTATTCTTGAGTCTACAGAGGAACAAACTACTGAGTGAAGAAGAAAAAAGAATTTGGGGTGAACTATTAACCATTACTATAACTATTGAACATCAGTTTGACTCATGAATAAACATGTTCATCACCTGAACCAATGCTGGGAACTCTGAGGAGATCTGGACGGTCAAGCCGGTCATGTTCACAGATACCCGTCGTCCCGAGCTGTGGTCTCCGTGGACGGAAACATGAACGTGTCCTCCAGGTGAGCCATCCAGGTGGCAGGTGTGCAGCAGAGTGTAGTTACAGGAGCCGTGGAAATGGAACATTTGTCCGTCGAAGGTCGTGCAGTGGGTTCCGTGGACGGTGCAGTCTGACGCTCGGGGTTTAGGACGACAGGCTTGGACGCCTCCGACAGACGTGCACACCTCGCCCACCGCGTGACATGTGCAGTCACACGTGGACGCCCCCTGGTGGACGCAGCCACGGTCCTGTGGTGGGACACACTGGCCTCCGCCGAGAGCCGGACCGGCCTCGCAGACGCAGATCTCTGAGGAGGCCACGGGCAGATCCAGCGAGTTGTGGTTGTTCCAGCCGACGCAGAGGTGAGCAGACGTGGAGTTGATGCTGGATCTGCTGCTGGAAGAACACGTCACTCCTGAAGAGATACAGAGATGAACTCATGTTTGGTCAGTGAAGCATTAGTACGACTGCTGTGTTAGGACTCTGGTGATATAGAGTGATACTGTAGTAACAAGTATATGTGTGTAGTATTGTCATCCATGCATCCTTGTGACGACACTATCACAACACCAGAGTCAAGTACTGGACAATACTACACATATGTACTTGTTACTACACTATCACAACACCAGAGTCAAGTACTGGACAATACTACACATATATATATTTGTTACTACACTATCACAACACCAGAGTCAAGTACTGGACAATACTACACATATATATACTTGTTACTACACTATCACAACACCAGAGTCAAGTACTGGACAATACTACACATATATACTTGTTACTACACTATCACAACACCAGAGTCAAGTATTGGACAATACTACACATATATACTTGTTACTACACTATCACAACACCAGAGTCAAGTACTGGACAATACTACACATATATACTTGTTACTACACTATCACAACACCAGAGTCAAGTACTGGACAATACTACACATATATACTTGTTACTACACTATCACAACACCAGAGTCAAGTACTCAACAATACTACACATATATACTCGTTAATACACTATCACTATATATTGTACATTGTATATTATTTACATTCATATTAAAGGCTAAATTACATTTGTAAGAAAGATAAAAACAAAAGCTTCTCACGGTTTAAGAAGTTTTTGTTGGAGACGCTTCCATTTTCACAACAAAGCAGTTCCGCTGTCCTGACATTAGAGGGAGCCAGAAATAAACAGCATTTGTTTAAGAAAGTTGGAAACCATGAGAAGAGAAGGAAAAAAAACCTTTGAAATTAACATTTCTGGAAATTATTTTCCATTTGAAGTGTTCAGAACTTGAACCTTCCAGGTGGACGTTATATCAGTAAAGTTCTCTTTGAATACACATGTTTTCCATTGAGGTCAAGACAGGTGAGACACTGCAGGGCAAAGTATTGTCGGTGTTTTTCAAAAGCCAAATAAAAGCTGCTTCACTCGACAATTCAAACCTTTTATGCCTCTGAGAATTCAATGTTGAATATTAGAGGTCAACTCATGTCAGGAGAGTTGAAGTCATTCTCTCAAGACGCAGTAACTTCTCCTCATGACCATGTTTTACACTTTATTACTTTATAAAGTTGCTCTTCAATCTGGACGAACAAGAGGTTACGAGAGTCCATTATGACGCAAGAATGGCTTCACTCCTCCTCCCTTGGAGGTGGAGACTTCTGGGATTGATGACACGTGGTGACAAATCTCCATATTCATGTACAAACACACACTGATGATACAATAGAGTCACACATCACAACAACACACACACTGATGATACAATAGAGTCACACATCACAACAACAACACACACACTGATGATACAATAGAGTCACACATCACAACAACAACACACACACTGATGATACAATAGAGTCACACATCACAACAACAACACACACACACTGATGATACAATAGAGTCACACATCACAACAACACACACACACACTGATGATACAATAGAGTCACACATCACAACAACAACAACACACACACTGATTATACAATAGAGTCACACATCACAACAACAACACACACACTGATGATACAATAGAGTCACACATCACAACAACAACACACACACACTGATGATACAATAGAGTCACACATCACAACAACAACACACACACTGATGATACAATAGAGTCACAAGTCACAACAACAACACACACACTGATGATACAATAGAGTCACACATCACAACAACACACACACACTGATGATACAATAGAGTCACACGTCACAACAACAACACACACACTGATGATACAATAGAGTCACACGTCACAACAACAACACACACACTGATGATACAATAGAGTCACACATCACAACAACACACACACACACACTGACGATACAATAGAGTCACACATCACAACACAACACACACACTGATGATACAATAGAGTCACACATCACAACAACAACACACACACACTGATGATACAATAGAGTCACACATCACAACAACACACACACACTGATGATACAATAGAGTCACACATCACAACAACAACACACACACTGATGATACAATAGAGTCACACGTCACAACAACAACACACACACTGATGATACAATAGAGTCACACATCACAACAACACACACACACTGATGATACAATAGAGTCACACATCACAACAACAACACACACACTGATGATACAATAGAGTCACACGTCACAACAACAACACACACACTGATGATACAATAGAGTCACACATCACAACAACACACACACACACACTGACGATACAATAGAGTCACACATCACAACACCACACACACACACACTGACGATACAATAGAGTCACACATCACAACACCACACACACACTGATGATACAATAGAGTCACACATCACAACACCACACACACACTGACGATACAATAGAGTCACACATCACAACAACAACAACACACACACTGATGATACAATAGAGTCACACATCACAACAACACACACACTGATGATACAATAGAGTCACACATCACAACAACACACACACACACACACACACACACACACACACTGATGATACAATAGAGTCACACATCACAACAACACACACACACTGATGATACAATAGTCACACATCACACCCACACATCACACACTCCCTAAAGTTGAAGTATACTTAAAATCCTGTTATCAATAATGGATGTAATAAAAATAAATAGATACTTACACAGATATATCGATATTCAACATCTTTCTGTCGATTAAATTAATTTATATTATTTACATTTTTTGCACTTTCATTTTGTTTATCCTACATCTTTTGTGGTTCATTTATATTACATTAAGTGTGTGTAAAAAAATGCCTTTTTTTTATTTTTTTTAAATTAAAATTCAAGTATGGATGGTATTTGTTCATTTTTGTGTTGCAATTAAACCTCCGGCCAAGAGGAGGCAGCAGTCATGGCGTCCTGGTGATGACTGAGGACGAGAGGATACAGCAGCATTTAAACCTGCTATTTGGGCATATTTTGGGCATATCTTGGGCATCAGTTGTAATATTTCAACCGAAAGAGAACGGTGAGTGTTTTTTCCTTCGGCTCCTTTTTCACCAACGATCTCAGCGTCTGCTGCCACCGAGGATAACGACGTGGTAACAACCGAACGTCAGCGTCGTACGAAAAACATCCACTTCATGTTCCCGCCGTGATCGATATCAGCCGCGAGATAAGGAGATCATTTGTGATAAATGAATACAAACCACGGTCGAACATCATCAATACTCACCGCAGAAGTCGGGGCGCCTCCACGGCAGCACGGCGGCCTCCAGCGTCCGGTGACCCCCATGAAGACACAGGTCACCGACGCAGCGCCGGCAGAAGCCGGACGGGTCCAGTTCGCCGTGACAGAACCTGAACGCTCCATTAGCCGCGGGAATCCTTCCGCAGGCGCGGAGACCGAGGCGGAAACCGAAGTCGACGTGCGAGTGGAGGTCCAGAGAGAAGACCAGGACGGACTGGTTCAAGTAACAAGGCAGGTTCCTCTTGACCCCGTTAACCTGAAGGTCACACGTGGACGAAGATCAACGAGAAACATTGAGAAAGATGTGAATCCTGGAGACGGATCCGTCGACATTTTTATAAATAGAAACGAATTCTGTCGTCTTTCTATCAGAAGTTGTGGATTAGAAATGTATGTACTTTTTTAAGTATTGTTTTGATTGTTTAAGCGCTTTGTGACCCTGGTCTCGAAAAGCGCTATATAAATAAATATTACTTACTATATATATATATATATATATTCAGAAAGAAAGTAGTTTTTTATCACTTTGGAAGTGCCAGCAGAATATTGAATTGTTACATTTAACTTTTAAAATGTTGAAACTTTTAATCATTCATAAAGATATTTTGTTTTAATCGTACTTTTTTAAAATAATAAATAACAAGTAAAACAATGAAAATATTTTAATTTAAAGTTGGATTCTAATTCAAATCCTTAAAAAATAAATGTTCTGAATGAATTATTTTTTAGCCATTTTATTTCATTTAAAAATATTAATAGTATGTATAATAGTGATCAGAATGTTGATTGAATTTAACTTTTTAAAATGTTTGATTTTATTGTTTAAAGCATTTTTATTTTTTATAAATTATTTACAAATAAATTTGTATTAGAAAGTTTGAGTTTAATTTTTTTTTTTTATATTTAAAATGCATTTTGGTTTAATTATTATTATTATTATTTTTTTTTACACATTTTGATATTTTAATTCCAACAATTTATGAACACATTTACTAAATTCAACCCTTTTTATTCGTAACCTTTAAAGATTGAATTTAGAATTTTAAATATCTTATTAAAATGTTTTTTCAAGCATTATTTTTTCACCTTCTTTTAAATCAAATATTATCAATTGTATTACACAGTATGGTATTTCAATAATTCCAATTTTCCCTTCTAAATATATTTAAAAGAAATTGTAGTCCTTTAAATTCTTTAATTAAATTCAAAAATGTTATAAATGTATAAAAGTGTCACCAGACGATTGGCTAAAAATTAGATCAAGTAGCAAATTTCAATCATTAAAAAACAAGTTTTAAGAATTAAATATAAAACCCTCAAAAGAAAATACTTAATTAACTGCACATTTTAATGTATTGTTTAAAAAATAAAAATGTTTATGTAAGTCCACCATAGGTGAAAGAATATTGAATGTTTAATTAATTATTTAAAATCTTCTAACATGGTTTCAAACAAACACCTTCAATGAAGAGAAACTCGCCTCGACACTGACTCTACCGTCCAGTCCGACGACCGCATCCTTCAGTCCGACGACCGCATCCTTCAGTCCGACGACCACATCCTTCAGTCCGACGACCACGTTAAGTGACGAGCGTCCGTCCGTCTGGATAAGAACCTGGACGTCCTCAAGGTCGCGCTCACAGACGCCCAGTAGCAGGTACTGACAGGTGTCACGCAAATCATAGCGGCGCCGGTCAAAGGTCACGACGCCGTAGATACACACTTGCCACGCATCGTCGGCCCAGAAGGTCCGGTTGCCGAGGTGGCGTTCTGGAACGCAGGTGTCGCCGCTGAGGACGACCCCGGGGTCGCACTGCCATCCCAGCACACAAGCCAGAGAGCAGGGTCCGTCACCTGAGGGGGTCTCACAGCTGGAGGCACAAGAGCTGCCACAAGTCTCATGGTGGCCGTTTGGTGGACACTCTGGGGAGAAGCAAACACACGTGACTGATGTACAAGTGATAGATGTACTGTAGATAGAACCATATTATCATAGTATGTTTCATGATACTCGATTCATTTTGGCTTTTCATAATAATATATAAAGTCTGTAAAATAAAAATGTTTTTTTTAAATAATTAAAATGCAAATATTCACAGCGTTTGTTCATTTTCGTGTTGCAATTAAAGCTCCGTCCACTAGATGGCAGCAGTCATTACGACCTCCACAGCAAAAATAACGGAAACTTATGAGATCCTGGCGATGACTGAGGACAAGATGATACGGTTATTTATCATAGTTTTTTTTTTTAATTAAGTGACTTTGATACATTACAATTAAAATATAACCATTTACAGTGTTGGTTTAATTTTGCGTTGCAATTATACTTCTGTACACTAGATGGCAGCAATCATTACGACCTCCACAGATAAAATAACAACAAAAACCTGTCAGAGCCTGGCAATGACTGGGTACAAGAGGATACAGTTATTTGTGTTTTTTTTAGTTAAGTGACTTTGATGTATATTACAATTAACTTTACCATTTACAGCGTTTGTTGATTTGTGTTGCAATTAAACTTCAGGCCACTAGATGGCAGCAGTCATTACGTCCTCCACGGCTAAAATAATGGAAACCTATGAAATCCTGGCGATGACTGAGGACAAGAGGATACAGTTATTTATTGTGGTTTTTTTTAAGTTAAGTGACTTTGATGTATATTACAATTAACTTTACCATTTACAGCGTTTGTTGATTTGTGTTGCAATTAAACTTCAGGCCACTAGATGGCAGCAGTCATCACGTCCTCCACGGCTAAAATAACGGAAACCTATGAAATCCTGGCGATGACTGAGGACAAGAGGATTCAGTTATTTATCATGTTTTTTTTTTTTTAATCAAGTGACTATGATATACATTACAATTAACAAAACCATTTACAGCGTTTGTTCATTTGTCTGTTGAAATTAAACTTCAGGCCACTAGATGGCAGCAGTCATTACGACCCCCACGATGACTGAGGACGAGGTCAAGGGGGCACAAGACACCCATGAAAATGCATGTATGTTTCATAGGAAACAAACAAGTCTATATCTTTTTTTAAATGTACCGTTTGGGTGTTTATTAAGAATACAAATGCAAGTCAAAATTAAAACGGAAAATTGAAGAACCCAATTTTAATGATATTAAATTGTTTGTCCTACAAAAAGGGGAATTTACAGAATATCAGATCCTTTTGTCAATTGTAAGGGATTGAAAAAGGAATATCTTTTCCATTTAAGCCTTTGTATTTTCTTCACCTTTTCTTCAGTCCCTCAACTAAAGCAAACATACAATGCATTATTTCTCTATACATTTCAATTTGCAAATACACAATAACTAAAACCAATCATTTCTAATATCCAATAAACAACGTGTCGAATTCATGGCCCGTTTTGTCTCAAAAATCAAAGTAGATTAATGTTCATGTGGATTTTGATGTTTTACACATTGATAAATTCTCAAAGAGCAACAAGTAAAATAGAGGATTTAAAAAAAAAAAAAGTTATACAATAAACTGTTAAAGAAATCAATATATTCCTGTTTATATACATTTTGCTTCGTCTGGGTCTTGAAAGGCGAAGTCAGTTTGGACTCTTCTGTGATAGTTTGAAATCCTTGAAATACACTTTGATACCAGAACAATAACGACCACATTTATGGTTTAATCGTCACCAAAAGTTCATTTCTAATAGATAAAACATGACTCATGTCAGAGGTGGGAAATATTTTTTTAGGTTACGAATGATGGGAATGTCTTTAAATGTAATAGATATTTAGTTTGAGATGCTTTGAGCTGCAGACGCTGGTACAAAACAAACGGCTGCAATAATCCACTCCGAGCTAATGCTTACTCTGCTGTGGTTGCTCCGAGTAGAAGCTCATTTGAGATCCTGCCTTTATTCTTTATTGCGTTAAAAGGGGCATCATCCCGTCCTCCACCCTTCCATTAGACAGTTCATTACAGAGGCGTCGGGTTGCATTTGTCCGACAAGTGTGTTTACTTGGTGAACTTGATAGCGGCGCTTTTAGCCTGTACGGCAAACTGTTCAGTGCATTTGTATTCGTTTCATAACCAGTCATCGGTGACTTTCACACCAGTTTATATATTAGTTTTGACGCGGTCGTCTTCAGGAAGGATTCGGGGGGAAAACCCCAAAGTTCTTAATTTACTCATGTTGCGTTTAGGTGTGAGTATCAGCAGTTGTAGCTACTTTAAAAAAAAAAGTTTTCTGCAGGATTATTAGAGCTTTAAACTGAATCATCTCACATGCAAGGCTCACAACTCAAATATAAATCAACTGTAAAGGTTTATTGAATCTCATAATCCTGTCAGACAAAAGCAACACAACCACCTGCGCTAACCTTTCGCTACACAACCCCAGGTGTCATTGAGGGCGCAGCCGTGACCCTCTGGGCAGGCGGCGGCCTCGCACGCCAGTTTGTCCGCGGCCTCGCAGTCGCAGCGTTCGTAGCATCCGTCCGTCCAGAAAACCTCCCCGGCCTATGAACAAAACAAATGAATAGTCGTTGGTAGGGTTTAGCAAGCAAACGACATTTGGACAAATGTGTAGGATTTCATGAGTCACACAAATGCATGTTTGGCCAAGTCGCTAATGAATCATATTTTTTTTCACACCCGTCATAACGGAATGTTTTTCGTCGCTCGCTCAGCCCAACAGGTTTTCCAAACTGCACCCATTTCAAAATAAAATCTCGTGATTATGCGTCAACATCTTCCAACTGACTTTCAAACCACGTTTACCTGGTGATAATGTCCCTCGTGGACGCAGCCACAGCGCTCGGGGCGCACGCACAGACCCCCGCTTCGGATGTACCCGGAGTCGCACTCGCACCCCTCGGAGCAGGTGTCCTGGCAGGGAATGTTGCTCGTGTCGCCGCAGGATTCAGGACATGCGGCGACACACATGGTGTGGTGGGAGTTGTCGGGGCACGACGGTGCTGCGTGGAGAGTAGAGGACGTCACGTCATTTAATTAGATAACAGGTCGCATTTGCAAAGAACGCCAATTGTTAAACACCTGCCTAAATGCATCAGGACCATTCACTGTTTTCAAATGCTAAAAAGAACATCAGCTTATGGAAATTTCAGCCAGGGATTTTAGATAGGGGTGGGGTCTGAGGTAAATAGCTGGAGGTATGACACAAGTGTGTTTCTAGTTCAACTGGTTGTCATCACAACACAAACACACATGCGAGTTAAAGGGAAAACAAACTCACGGCACTCGGTTCCCCTCCACGCTTCCACTGCCGCACCCGCAGCCTGGCACACGAGGCTGTACTGCCTCAAGCTACTGCAAAGCGAGTCGTCGTTATGCGACGCACACAAGTCTTTTACGCAGTTTTGAAAAAACGGATCGGGGTGGACCGTATCGTGGCAGTTCCTGAAGGCTCCACCGGGGGCACGCAACCTGCCACACATCCCATCGGACGCGGCCTCGTCCAACATGGTAGAGTTGCATTGTGGGGACGGATGGAAAAGGGAGCAGTTTTTCCCGCGAGGTGAACGCATCCACGAAGACGCCAGTTTAGCAACGTTAAAGGTTTGATCGGCTCCCGCTCGAATCCCACACAAGCCACACATTTTGCCACCGGCTTCAGGAAGCTCCATTTGAATCAGATCGGACCCTCCGAAGGTGATGACCATTCCAGTGTCAATCAAAACTCTGATTAAAGAGCCAGAATGCACAACGGAGACGTGCTCCAGCTGAACTGGAAGACCGACCAGGACACCATCAATCTGAAAATAAACAGGGACACATTTGAATCCAGGTCAACTGCTGAAGGACGATCAAAATACCAACCTTCACTTTATCCAAGTTCTTCGCATCCAGCAACAGATGTAGCCCACGGAGACGAACGTACAACAGAGTTTGGTCCAGCTCGATGGTAGGCCCGTCTTTGTTGCAAAACTCTGACAAGAGATAGCGACAAGTCCCCATTTCAAAGTTGAAGGAATCTCCACTGTACGCCATGAAGTGCTTGCCCCCCACAACCGAGCATTTAGAGGGCGGGTACTTATGGCAACCCCGGTGGCCATCTTTGATGGAACAATGTGTTCCGGGAGGACACGTTTGGTTTGCGCATTGTTCTCGGTTGTGACCCACACACACACAGCGCTGCCTACAGTGTTCGTCAGGGTAGAAGGTCTCAGCGACTGAATGGTAGGAGCCATCGTGGAAACAGCCACATTTGGAGTTGGGCACACATCCCTCAGCGTTGTGGAAAAAGCCTGGTTTGCAAAAACAACCTTCTTTGCATCTGCGAGTTGTGAGACCACCTTCAACACAATCAAACCGTTCAGTGGAGCACAGGCGGTATTCACCATTAGCCGGGCAGGACAGCTCTAAAGGAAAAAAAAGGGGGAAATAAATTAGGAGATTGAACAATTTTATCCTCTGCCCAACCTCCTCGGCAGAGGTACATTTAAGATGTTGTGTATAATAATCTTACCACAAAAGTTTGGAGACCTCCACTCATCCATTATTGCTCCCATTTCCTGACAGACAACAACGTAAGTGGACAGAATTTGGCACAAGTCCTTCCCTTCGGCATGGCAGAGGTCATAAACGCAGCTTTCAAGCGATGCCATTGGGTCAACAACATTATGGCACGACTGGAATTCTCCATCTTTGTCCAGTAGCCTTCCGCAGAAATCATTCCCCCGATACCGAGCCACGTCCACCGGACTGCAGGCCAAGGTGAACAAGGGGTCGTCGACGCAATCGGGTCCACCGTTGGTTTTCCATCGTCCGACGGCCTCGGACATGTCAGCATCGCCCTCCAGCATCAAGTCATCCTCGGGATGATCATTAAAGTTCCCACAAAGGCCACACAAATTGCCAGAAAATGTTTTGGGGATTTGAACGATCAGCAAATCGGTCGTGTAGGTCAGGGCGACTCCAAAATCCGTCTCCAGTGTTGTAGTGTGTCCACTTTGATAGAGCTGGACTTTCCCTCGATTCAAAATAATTGGAACATTCAGAAGAAGACCGTTGATCTAAGGAGGGGATTCAGTTAATTAGAATTTTATAATGTAATGCTAAATTATCCAAACCTGTACCTTGATTTTGTCAGGCCACTTGTAAGACAGCTCAATGGAATATCCTGCCAACACAACTTTAACGTGTCGGAAGGAGACGTTGCTGATGTCCTTCATCTGGTTCTGAACCTCAACGTGGAAGTCTTCCAGAGTGCCCCGGGTGGGACAATAAGACGTGAATAAATAACTGCAGTTTCCATGGACGTCAAATCCAAGACCGTCGTACGTGGTGATATGAGGGTCTCCTTTGGCCACACAGAAGCCAGGTCCACGCCTGTGGCAGGCCAGTTCTCCGTGAAGCATCGTGCACTCTTCTCCGTCGGTGCATTGAGAGTCAACGCAAGTCACCTTCTTGGAGTGAGGCTGGCAAATACATTTCTTCCGACACTGTTCACCAACCCAAAAGGTTTTTTTGGCAGGATAATAAATACCGTCCAGAATACAACCACAGTTCGTCTGTGCAACACATTTCCTGTCGCTCAGGACGTATCCATTGTTGCACTGACAAGATTCCACACAGGGCAGGTGGCAGTTAAGGCCAGCTTCTGGGTTGGCACAGGTCGCAGGGCAGGCGGACCCGCACGGTTCATGGTGGCTGTTTTTCGGGCACGTTTTCGCTACAAGGAAAAACATGTTAGTACCACAGGAAACTGTTCAAGGGCAGCAATTAAACTCACGGCAGTTGGTGATGCTTCTCCAGTCTTTCACTCTGGCGCCGAGCCTCTGGCAGACGTTGGCATAGGTGCTCAAGATTTTACACCCAGAGAACTGGGTTCTACTTAAACAGAGGCCGTCAATGCAACTACGAATGAAGGGTTCCGGATTAACGTATTGATGACAGTTCTCAAAGGGCCCGTTGGTTCTTCTGAGTACATTACATATTATGGAATTCACCCAATTTCTTCGATGATGGGGGCAAACTTGACAGGAGGTCCCTTTGCAGTCCTCATAACATATACTGTCGCTGTTCACAAGCCAAGGAAGGGGAGAATCCAATGACTTCGATGCTCCACCCTTGACTCCGGCACACAGGCCACAAACAACATTATAAAGCGCCGGAGATATTTCCACCTGGAGATGGTGGAGCCAATCGTAATGCAGAGTAAGACCAAAGGATGTGACCATTACAACACTGGAGGCACTGGGGAAAAAATGTAGTTCCTTTAAGGTAAAAGGCAGGCTTCTCTTCTGTCCATTGACCTTCAGGATAAAAAAAAAAGATGGATTAAAGTACATCCTACAACACAATAATAAGATTTCATACCCTGATGTAGTTAATTTCCTCCCGGACAATAGAGATATTGAAACCTTGATAGTTGATCTGCACGGTGTGGATGCTGGAGAGTTTGGTACTTTTCAAATAAGCCCTGGCGATATTAATCTGCAGCGAGAGCGACTCGTTTGAACCCGGGCAGTTCGTCTGAACTAAAGTATAGTTACAGTTTCCCAGTAGGACTAAATCGTCCCCTTCGAAGGAGCTGTAGAAAGAGTCTCCCCATGCTGAGCACATTTTACTTTTCAACGAACACTGGGGCTTTTCATCTTTGAAGTAGCAGTCGTGTTTGTGACCACAATGCAATTCTTCACAGGATGCTGCAGGGAGCGGAGAAATGAAGGGGAAACAGATTTAAGACGGTTTTATAAGAGATCCAGAAAAAGTGCAAACGTACCCGTCGCACACGCCTCTGGGTAAGACGCTCTGGTCAAAGTGCTGAGGTATCTTCCCACGTCAGTCTCTCCCGCGCCGTCGGGCCGCTTAGATTCAACATCTCCGGAGTCGGAGCCGCTATCTCGAGGCTCGGCCATATCACTCGGATCAGACAGAGGTGGAACCCTGCAGATATCATCTACCGGCAGCAGTGATGTCAGAGCAGAAGAATGCTGCTCACTGTCATGTCGGAAGTAAATAAGCTGGAGGGGAGCGTCGCTGGAGATGTGCATTTTATCTGAGGTCACCACAGGGATGACCCTCACCTGGCCACCGACGAGCTCCACGTCTCTGCTCCCGGCGCTCGTCGTGACATGCAGAGCGGAGCTGAAGGTGGACATAGCCAAGAGGAGGCTGAGAGTCATGCCCGTGTTTACTAAAGGCGGGATCACGTAGTCAAAACTCCACCGGGAAACTGGTCTCAGTTGAGCGAAGCCATGAAGGCTCTCCCGGCCTGTGCACCTGCGGCAGGTGAAACCCACTAACACACCTATGGCTTCAGTGGAATACAAGACGGAGCCCGAGAGACTGTGGTTACTCTGAAGGGTGACGCTCTGCATTTTCCCCAAATTCAACTTCAAGACGCTTCCCTTGGAATGCAGTTCATCTCCATGAAGCACTTGTTCAGGCAGTAAGACGTCGACTGAGGTTTCTCGGTCTGCAGTGGTGATGACCATCTGGCTTACAGTCAAGTTGTGTAGGTCTGGAGTAACGGGATAATAATGGGACCCCCAGGAGTCCACATCATGGAGGAGGCTGTGTTGACAGCCCTCCTGGGTGCAGTAGGCAGCAAGAACAGAAACGGGCCAAATAGACGTAACACTAAGGAGGTGGGATGACTCTGACCCGGTCATTTCCACGCTGGACGGCAGGAGAACGGTCCTGGGCTTGCCGACAGAAAGGAAGAAGCTCTCCTTGAAGTCGGTTTCCAGAACCTGCACGGTGACTGAAGTCCAAAATTCCTCGGCCACAATGGTGACTTGATGGCCAGAGTTTGCATCATGGCCAGTGTGAGGCGGGAACATCGTGAGGAATCTCTTTGCAGGCCTGGCCCCGGACAGACCTGCAGGGACGAGTCATATTTTCAATGGAATCAAAGTACAATACGGATTAAAATCTCTAGATTTGAAGAGTTCTGTCGTTAATGGATTCAATGAGTTCAACGTTGAAGATCTGGATGTAAAATATCTTCTATTGAAAGCAACTAAATCATTTAAAATAGAGTAGGAACTGGTCATCTTTAGACCTTGGCTCTGGAAAAGGTTTGACTAACATACGTGACAGGAGGACCCAATAGCCAGAACAAAACTTTATAGGAATTAGGTACAATTTGTGGAGTTTCATTGACTCTACATTATATAAGAAATATTTATATTTAATTTACCGAAGGTAGAAATGTATACATATTTTAAACCCATTTACTTTAACGATTATAAATAACCCTTTACTGATTTTAAGAAGTGTGATTAAATAATGAGTTTGTGCGTCAATGTAAACATGCATGTCCGTGTTATTTTTGTGGATTTTTTCAACATCCTCTTCCAGAGTTTGCTGCCGGCTGCTTTGTTTATTTGGGTGGGTAAGGGGGTTTTGGACACAGGTGTTTTATACATCCCATAAAGTAAATAAAAACATGATTTAAAAAAATTTAATTGACTGTGAGGAACCGACTTCCTTAGGGGTGGGAGAAGCAGTTCTTCATTTATATTTGCAATGACATTTTAATGTTTAACAATTCACAGCAACACATGTTATCATTTTAAATACAAGAGGTCGCTCATGAAATGGACCATTTCATTATTTCAATAATCAAATTAGTGTCACAATAATATAAAAAGCAGCAAATAATCTTCCTCTCAGCTGTGTGAACAGTTTAGAATCATCTGCATGTTCAATATTTGACAGTTGACTTCACGACATCGACAAACTTTCTCAGAGCGAAGTTTTGAAAAGCGCAACAGGTTTTGCTCAGTGAGATAAGAGAAGCGGTGTCAGGTTTCAACCCAGCTCGGCAGCCAATGAAGGGCTCGGTTCCTGCTTCTCTGGCGGAGTTACACCTGCAACCACCAGCAGACTCGCTCCGGCGGTTTTCACGAGCACACGGATCCTGTCGCGGACGCAGCAGGAGACACTTCGACTTCTCAAGTAAGTTCAAACACGAGCGGAGGGAGTCATCTTGATACCGTTGACTCTTTGCTGTCATTTTACTAGTTTATTTTTTAAACCCGTTCGTTTAACTGGTTTATATTTCAACTCACGTGTTTTTTATATATTTAATGCGTACTTTAATTAAAATAACTTTTTACTTCCAAACTCTTTTCTGGTGACTTTGTCATTCAAAGACGATAATGAGTCGAGAGGACTACCTGTCGCGCACATGTGCAGAAGCAGCCAATGACAGCTTCACTAACAAACATTTATTTTAAAAGTCTTACCGAGTCCGAGGAGCAGTTTTATGAGCAGTAGAACTACCTGCATGTCTGCAGGCAAAACTCACGTCAGCGAGGACAACTGTACTGCACGTATTTAAGGGTCTGGTTAAACATTTTGAGGTGGAAAACTGAGCAGGTACAGGTGATGAGCGCTAGCTAGCTAATTGCTACAGCTGTTGCTAATGACGACGACGACGTCATCCATCCGCCCGCCTGAACCGGATTAATATTGAGTCACGTGACCTGTGATCTTAGTAAACAACTTTATTTTTTAATATATCTATGTAAAATATTATTTATATATACTATTTTCTATTTGATTTTTTTTCTTCTCATGAAATAACATTTTATTGTATTTTTATTATTTATTTTTAAATTCTGTCTGTCCAAAAAAATGTAGACTCAAACAGGAAGTGTGGTATTTTTGTAGTGTGAATCCCCCTCTTTACTAATGAAGTCATCATCAACGCAGTAGAACTTCCTGTTTGAGTTCAATCCCCCCTTCGAGCAGGTTTGAACTGTAAAGTCAACAGTTCGTTGTTGCCAATTCTCTTGAATGCATCTATAAAGGTATCTATGATTTATTCTTATTTATTCTTATTTAATTCACTGTCTGCTTTTATTTTGAAGCATCTTTAAATAACGTATATCAAGAGTTTCAAGGGGGAAACTTTTTTCAAGGGCACTTGAGTTTGTAAACTTTTTCTTAAATCTGCTCAGACGTACCAGAGGAAGTTTGAACTTGACTTGTTGATATAACAAAGCAGAGCAGCTTTGTCTGAATCTGATAAAGATATAATCCCATCATGTCCTGAATCTGAGGATCTTTTTTCATTTTACTTTAAACTGTCATAATTCTGTTGTTTCCTTTAGTCATGATTTGAAAAAAAAGGCATATGTGGGTGGGCTGCTTTATATTTGACAGCTCCGTCGTGAAAAACATCCTGTTTAAGTCATTAACTATTGTTCAGGTTTGGAGCCGAGAGAAGCACAGATGTGCACAAGAACAAGGGTTGAGCTGAAAAAACAACTTCATATATATATATATATATATATAAATGATCATAATACACTCGACAAACATCACAATGAGAATGTTTTCTCACTTCACTGGACCAGATCCTGGTTCTGCAAACACGCCGACAATAACAAACGATGCAGATGCTGCTGGAGCTCCCAGTGTGTCACTCCTTCGCCGTGATCCGTCTTCCTTATTCCTCCGTGCTTGGATTGCTTTTCATATCGGGCTCTGCGGGGGATTGTCATTCAGACGCGTCCTCGCATTAGGGAATTGAATCGCCGGTTGTCGGCCGCCGCTGCTTGAGCAGATGAAGGAGAGATTGCTAGTCGATTGCAGCGGATGCTTTATTTATCTGCTACTGTCAAGATGGTGTGAAATTAAACAAAAAAAAAACTGTTGCAAAAAGTTTGTTGACTTACTTTAGTTACAGCAGTTTTGATGATGAACAACATGTCAAAAGTGTGATAAACATATTGACATTAATACATTTTCTAAGAACTGTGGTTCTGGTTCTTGAACCCAAAACAACCACAGAGAAATGAGATGTGACACAAAAAAAAAAGGAACTTTGTTAGAAAAGGTTTTTTAACCTGAGACGTGAAACTGTTCCAGCAGTGAACGATACAAACCTCAACCCAAGAGCCTCTTTTTATTTTATTAATCCATCAATAAAATCCTCGATTGTTGCGCGTGAAGATGTTTTAGCTCGTCCTGGCAAATCTTTTAATGGCCGTCAGCATCTTGTTGTTTCACAGCAAGAGTGTAAATCAATTGACACCATAAATACTTATATATATTACACAAATAAAAGCAAATATTTCTTGGTCGATCACTAAACTTTAGAACTTTAACTTTTTATTTCTCATTGAAACTTGTTCTTTGCTAAAATACTTCATGTAGTTTTAGAAAAAAACATTTATTAATCTGAATTCCTTTTGTGTTAAAAGTGTAATATTCATAAATACAAGTTACATTTTGACATTTTTCGCTCATTTATTTAAAAAAAAGCCCTAATCTTTCTATTGAAACATCATTGAGTTCAGCTCTTCTTTCTTTCTGACTTAGAAAAACAAGATTTGTTTGAATAGATGGTTGAGTTTTCTACATTCTCCCATCATGCCTTGTTCTTTTCGCACATCCCTTTATTAGTAGACGTAAAGCTTCATGTTTTTACTGTAGACTTCAAACTCCTCTTCTATCTTATTCTTACATTTCTAGTAAGAACTCAAAATATTTTTCTACGAATTATGGTGAACGGTTCAGGCTTGTGTAAACGTGTCACACTAAGTGGTGGGAGTAGGCTGCGACGCAGAAGCAAAGTGTCTTGCTTAGGAACACAATTTTCATCCTGAGTCGGCATTGAACCAGCAACCTACTGTCTTAGCTTTCCCCCTTTACTAAGTGTTTCTTTTTTCAATCAAAGTTCTTTTAAACTTATTTAATGATGTAAAGACTTTTTAATGCTTTACATCAAGAAAATATCACGTATTTCCTGCTATTTTCATCCTTAATTATCTCGTTGTTTTAGAATTTACTTTTATTATTGCTTCGTGTTTTATCTACTTTTGTACATCACGTGGTGGTCGATGTGTGTACTTTGCAAGTGTTTTATAAACAACATGGTCTGGTTGGGTATTAAATATATATATTTTTTTCTTGCGCTTCGGTATTACTTCGGTGCCAAGTTTAATAACCGAAACTTAATGTGTTTTTTTTTTCTGAACAAGAACTAATTAACTAACTTAGTGTCAAAGACGGTGAACATCAGATGAATTTGTCACTTGTGGTTTAGTTGTACTTTGTGATAAAAAAATATTTTCTGTAAGAAAACAACTTGAAATGAAAATACAGCAAAGGTGACAATTAAACTCAGTATTTGGACTATGTTTGAAGTCATTTTCCTTTTGTTGGAATTGATCATATAAAATTGGTATCGTTAAAAAGTATGGTTTTGGAACCGGTACCAAATGCGGGCACCGGTACCAGTACTGGTTTGGAAAACATACGATCGATACCCAGACTCAAGCTCCGGTCAAAAAATGGACACAATTTGAGTTTGTAATCTTCAAAATTACATCAAGTACTTCAACAGTTTATCCACATTTATCAAGTGTGTTTCAAGAACAGTCAGAACTTTAGTACTCTAGTACTACCTCAGTAGAATTTTCGAGAAGTGAACGTGTATTTTTTTTCACCCACGGAACCAGTCGACCATGAGCTTCACCACGAAACACGCAGAGAAGAAGTCGCTTCCTTTATATCCGTTAAATAGCTATTGTGAGTTTTTTGTTCATTCCAGTTCCTCAGAGATTGATTTATTAATCAGTGTCTCAACAATACGAGTGACATCAGGTCTTTCCACTCGCCCGGCAGAGGAAGAGCCAACACAATGATGTCGGAACCCAACAATGCCGGCTCCTCGTCGCGCTCGGCGTGGACTCCAACGTGCGAATCCCATCAGACATTGTGAGCATCGGTTCCTGCCGACATCGCCGCCGCTTCTTCTGGGATTTCCCCCCCGAGTAGAGGTCATTCCCGAGCGCCGGCTCATTGAAAAATATCATTGTGTTTGGATTCGGCCGGAGCTTTAATGGTGGGAAAGCGTCGGAGAGGCTATTGAATGCATCTGTAACCTGCGCCGGAAAATGTCGAGTCAACACTTGTTAGCGCTGGACTGTAGCGGCGTTGTCTTTCTGCCGAGCACCATGGGAAATAATCTTATCTGATGACCCTCAGGGGTCCCGCATTTGCATACATTCTTTCTCCACCAATCAGACGACAGGTTTTTGTTGTTTTTTTCCACCGACTGTTGGGGAAAGTCATAGTGAAACCCGAAAAGAGTCCGATAAGAGTTAATAAGACGCGTCGGCGATGCTTTTCCATCAGGGCGACTCGGGTTTCAGTTTCAGTGACAGAACGTTGATATTTATAACCGTCTCTCTCTCTCTCGGCAGCGTTTGAAGATGATGCGATCGCTGTTCCTGAGTCTGCTGCTGCTGCTGCTGCTGCCAGCTGCTTCTGGTAGGTTCTCGTCTCGCAGCCGCTGATAAACATCTCATCTGCCTGGATGTGTTTCACTCGCAGGACTTGTTCACGACGGTTCTGATGCGCGAAACAAATGTGTGTCGAGGCGGAAAATAAATCAAAGAACCCCGAAGTATGCGCATAGAAATTGACATATTTTGGGGGGAAATTGCAGAAGCAGATCGAAACCTGGTTCTCAGAATACAGATGTAGCGTCGGCGAACAAAAACCTATTTGACAACTTCCTTATCAGATCTTGACTCAAAATACATGTTGAAATATCTTATCTTGTGGAAAACTCAACTTTGACACCTAAATTTAACTATTTACAGACACTTTTTTCGACTTTTTTCTGG
Source organism: Callionymus lyra (assembly GCF_982586985.1). Lineage (NCBI taxonomy): Eukaryota > Metazoa > Chordata > Actinopteri > Syngnathiformes > Callionymidae > Callionymus > Callionymus lyra. The sequence continues at coordinate 21,047,433 of NC_141834.1, read as the reverse complement.
CTGTTTTTCAATCTACAATCCAATTTAAGATATGAATTGAAGTCAGTATTTTATATTTGTAAAGCTCGTCGCAGACCAGTGTCACAAACAAAACAACACACAGTTAAAAATACATACTTTAAAAGGTCAAGACAACAATGATATAAAGACAACAGCAACATAAAACCAGGGAAAGGCACAAATAAGAATGTCTTAAGATGTTTCTTGAAGGAACCAGTAGATCATCAAACACAGAGATGGGCCCGAGCTGGGGTGTAAGTCTGGATCAGATCACTGATGGAAGGTCTGACCATGAATAGATCTGAAAGTAAGAACCAGAATTTTAAAATGATCCTGAAAGAAACTGGCAGCCAGTGAAGAGTTTGAAGGAGAAATGGGAGTTCTTCTACTAGAGCAACCAGTGAAGAGTTTGAAGGAGAAATGTGAGTTCTTCTACTAGAGAAGCCAGTGAAGAGTTTGAAGGAGAAATGTGAGTTCTTCTACTAGGGCAGCCAGTGAAGAGTTTGAAGGAGAAATGTGAGTTCTTCTACTAGAGAAGCCAGTGAAGAGTTTGAAGGAGAAATGTGAGTTATTCTACTAGAGAAGCCAGTGAAGAGTTTGAAGGAGAAATGTGAGTTCTTCTACTAGAGAAGCCAGTGAAGAGTTTGAAGGAGAAATGTGAGTTCTTCTACTAGAGCAGCCAGTGAAGAATTTGAAGGAGAAATGTGAGTTCTTCTACTAGAGAAGCCAGTGAAGAGTTTGAAGGAGAAATGTGAGTTCTTCTACTAGAGAAGCCAGTGAAGAGTTTGAAGGAGAAATGTGAGTTCTTCTACTAGAGAAGCCAGTGAAGAGTTTGAAGGAGAAATGTGAGTTCTTCTACTAGAGAAGCCAGTGAAGAGTTTGAAGGAGAAATGTGAGTTCTTCTACTAGAGAAGCCAGTGAAGAGTTTGAAGGAGAAATGTGAGTTCTTCTACTAGAGAAGCCAGTGAAGAGTTTGAAGGAGAAATGTGAGTTCTTCTACTAGAGAAGCCAGTGAAGAGTTTGAAGGAGAAATGTGAGTTCTTCTACTAGAGAAGCCAGTGAAGAGTTTGAAGGAGAAATGTGAGTTCTTCTACTAGAGAAGCCAGTGAAGAGTTTGAAGGAGAAATGTGAGTTCTTCTACTAGAGAAGCCAGTGAAGAGTTTGAAGGAGAAATGTGAGTTCTTCTACTAGAGAAGCCAGTGAAGAGTTTGAAGGAGAAATGTGAGTTCTTCTACTAGAGCAGCCAGTGAAGAGTTTGAAGGAGAAATGTGAGTTCTTCTACTAGAGCAGCCAGTGAAGAGTTTGAAGGAGAAATGTGAGTTCTTCTACTAGAGCAGCCAGTGAAGAGTTTGAAGGAGAAATGTGAGTTATTCTACTAGAGAAGCCAGTGAAGAGTTTGAAGGAGAAATGTGAGTTCTTCTACTAGAGAAGCCAGTGAAGAGTTTGAAGGAGAAATGTGAGTTCTTCTACTAGAGCAGCCAGTGAAGAGTTTGAAGGAGAAATATGAGTTCTTCTACTAGAGAAGCCAGTGAAGAGTTTGAAGGAGAAATGTGAGTTCTTCTACTAGAGAAGCCAGTGAAGAGTTTGAAGGAGAAATGTGAGTTCTTCTACTAGAGCAGCCAGTGAAGAGTTTGAAGGAGAAATGTGAGTTCTTCTACTAGAGAAGCCAGTGAAGAGTTTGAAGGAGAAATGTGAGTTCTTCTGCTAGAGCAGCCAGTGAAGAGTTTGAAGGAGAAATGTGAGTTCTTCTACTAGAGAAGCCAGTGAAGAGTTTGAAGGAGAAATGTGAGTTCTTCTACTAGAGAAGCCAGTGAAGAGTTTGAAGGAGAAATGTGAGTTCTTCTACTAGAGAAGCCAGTGAAGAGTTTGAAGGAGAAATGTGAGTTCTTCTACTAGAGAAGCCAGTGAAGAGTTTGAAGGAGAAATGTGAGTTCTTCTACTAGAGCAGCCAGTGAAGAGTTTGAAGGAGAAATGTGAGTTCTTCTACTAGAGCAACCAGTGAAGAGTTTGAAGGAGAAATGTGAGTTATTCTACTAGAGCAGCCAGTGAAGAGTTTGAAGGAGAAATGTGAGTTCTTCTACTAGAGAAGCCAGTATAGAGTTTGAAGGAGAAATGTGAGTTCTTCTACTAGAGAAGCCAGTGAAGAGTTTGAAGGAGAAATGTGAGTTCTTCTACTAGAGAAGCCAGTATAGAGTTTGAAGGAGAAATGTGAGTTCTTCTACTAGAGAAGCCAGTGAAGAGTTTGAAGGAGAAATGTGAGTTCTTCTACTAGAGAAGCCAGTGAAGAGTTTGAAGGAGAAATGTGAGTTCTTCTACTAGAGCAGCCAGTGAAGAGTTTGAAGGAGAAATGTGAGTTCTTCTACTAGAGAAGCCAGTGAAGAGTTTGAAGGAGAAATGTGAGTTCTTCTGCTAGAGAAGCCAGTGAAGAGTTTGAAGGAGAAATGTGAGTTCTTCTACTAGAGAAGCCAGTGAAGAGTTTGAAGGAGAAATGTGAGTTCTTCTACTAGAGCAGCCAGTGAAGAGTTTGAAGGAGAAATGTGAGTTCTTCTACTAGAGCAGCCAGTGAAGAGTTTGAAGGAGAAATGTGAGTTCTTCTACTAGAGAAGCCAGTGAAGAGTTTGAAGGAGAAATGTGAGTTCTTCTACTAGAGAAGCCAGTGAAGAGTTTGAAGGAGAAATGTGAGTTCTTCTACTAGAGCAGCCAGTGAAGAGTTTGAAGGAGAAATGTGAGTTCTTCTACTAGAGCAGCCAGTGAAGAGTTTGAAGGAGAAATGTGAGTTCTTCTACTAGAGCAGCCAGTGAAGAGTTTGAAGGAGAAATGTGAGTTATTCTACTAGAGAAGCCAGTGAAGAGTTTGAAGGAGAAATGTGAGTTCTTCTACTAGAGAAGCCAGTGAAGAGTTTGAAGGAGAAATGTGAGTTCTTCTACTAGAGCAGCCAGTGAAGAGTTTGAAGGAGAAATGTGAGTTCTTCTACTAGAGAAGCCAGTGAAGAGTTTGAAGGAGAAATGTGAGTTCTTCTACTAGAGAAGCCAGTGAAGAGTTTGAAGGAGAAATGTGAGTTCTTCTACTAGAGCAGCCAGTGAAGAGTTTGAAGGAGAAATGTGAGTTCTTCTACTAGAGAAGCCAGTGAAGAGTTTGAAGGAGAAATGTGAGTTCTTCTGCTAGAGCAGCCAGTGAAGAGTTTGAAGGAGAAATGTGAGTTCTTCTACTAGAGAAGCCAGTGAAGAGTTTGAAGGAGAAATGTGAGTTCTTCTACTAGAGAAGCCAGTGAAGAGTTTGAAGGAGAAATGTGAGTTCTTCTACTAGAGAAGCCAGTGAAGAGTTTGAAGGAGAAATGTGAGTTCTTCTACTAGAGAAGCCAGTGAAGAGTTTGAAGGAGAAATGTGAGTTATTCTACTAGAGCAGCCAGTGAAGAGTTTGAAGGAGAAATGTGAGTTCTTCTACTAGAGCAACCAGTGAAGAGTTTGAAGGAGAAATGTGAGTTATTCTACTAGAGCAGCCAGTGAAGAGTTTGAAGGAGAAATGTGAGTTCTTCTACTAGAGAAGCCAGTATAGAGTTTGAAGGAGAAATGTGAGTTCTTCTACTAGAGAAGCCAGTGAAGAGTTTGAAGGAGAAATGTGAGTTCTTCTACTAGAGAAGCCAGTATAGAGTTTGAAGGAGAAATGTGAGTTCTTCTACTAGAGAAGCCAGTGAAGAGTTTGAAGGAGAAATGTGAGTTCTTCTACTAGAGAAGCCAGTGAAGAGTTTGAAGGAGAAATGTGAGTTCTTCTACTAGAGCAGCCAGTGAAGAGTTTGAAGGAGAAATGTGAGTTCTTCTACTAGAGAAGCCAGTGAAGAGTTTGAAGGAGAAATGTGAGTTCTTCTGCTAGAGAAGCCAGTGAAGAGTTTGAAGGAGAAATGTGAGTTCTTCTACTAGAGAAGCCAGTGAAGAGTTTGAAGGAGAAATGTGAGTTCTTCTACTAGAGCAGCCAGTGAAGAGTTTGAAGGAGAAATGTGAGTTCTTCTACTAGAGCAGCCAGTGAAGAGTTTGAAGGAGAAATGTGAGTTCTTCTACTAGAGAAGCCAGTGAAGAGTTTGAAGGAGAAATGTGAGTTCTTCTACTAGAGAAGCCAGTGAAGAGTTTGAAGGAGAAATGTGAGTTCTTCTACTAGAGAAGCCAGTGAAGAGTTTGAAGGAGAAATGTGAGTTCTTCTACTAGAGAAGCCAGTGAAGAGTTTGAAGGAGAAATGTGAGTTCTTCTACTAGAGAAGCCAGTGAAGAGTTTGAAGGAGAAATGTGAGTTCTTCTACTAGAGAAGCCAGTGAAGAGTTTGAAGGAGAAATGTGAGTTCTTCTACTAGAGCAGCCAGTGAAGAGTTTGAAGGAGAAATGTGAGTTCTTCTACTAGAGCAGCCAGTGAAGAGTTTGAAGGAGAAATGTGAGTTATTCTACTAGAGCAGCCAGTGAAGAGTTTGAAGGAGAAATGTGAGTTCTTCTACTAGAGCAGCCAGTGAAGAGTTTGAAGGAGAAATGTGAGTTCTTCTACTAGAGAAGCCAGTGAAGAGTTTGAAGGAGAAATGTGAGTTCTTCTACTAGAGAAGCCAGTGAAGAGTTTGAAGGAGAAATGTGAGTTCTTCTACTAGAGCAGCCAGTGAAGAGTTTGAAGGAGAAATGTGAGTTCTTCTACTAGAGCAGCCAGTGAAGAGTTTGAAGGAGAAATGTGAGTTCTTCTACTAGAGCGGCTCAGAATTCTGGCTGCAGAGTTTTGTTTGAACTTTAATTTCCGAATTCATGATCACAACTATTATTTAGTTCTTGATGATGGGAGTTGCATGATTCTAAAATAAATAATGAAAAAAAGTAAAATAAAAGTACTTAAATATAAATAGAACAATACAAATTATATTTGGTGTTCATTTTTCTGTTTATAAATATTATAAACAAATATTAAAAATGAAAAATGCAAAGGACATTTTATTTAGCTTCAAACTGTGTATTTTCCTTGAACATTTAAAAGGGTGCTATCAAAATAAATTTGGCCGCTCATGACAGATTCTGAAAAAATGACGCTGAAGACGCTAAAAGAAATTAAAAAAACTTTAAAGGACTTGTGATTTTTAAAAGGTTGTAACTTTATTAGGATTTGAGCGTCAGACTCTAATTAAGTTTAAAACTATTCACGCCATCGTAATTTAAAATAATAAGGGATAAGTCAGCGTACAACCTTTTTTGTCTTAACGGACGAAAGAGGCTGGAAAGAGACGATTTTCACTTTTTTAGACACAGTTCATGGAGGTCATAGTGAGTCCAGATCTCTGTGGGACCGTGAGATGGTCACGGATCTCTTTCTCTGGAGTCATTTCCCGGATTACATCATAAACACCATTTGACCATTTAACCATTTGACCCTTGAACCTCGCCTTCCATTTGATCGACTCAAGCGATCGATGCAGCGATAAATGACTCGTAATTCTCACGATCATCTTCTGCTTTTGCTCGATGTTGCAGTTTCCTCTTATTTAGTTAAAACTGATGATTGACAGGTTCTTAATCGTTTTGTTTTTATTCTACCCGGACCTTGTTTGTCTGTCATGTGATATTTTGTCTCCGTCTGATAACAAGACAACAAACCTGTTTACGTCATGGAAGGAACAATGGTTCACTTGTATGGCTTCTAACTGCTGCTGCTCACATTTACTAGAAAACATCTCTAAACTAGACTTATTGAATCAAAAAAGCATCAATGTGACTGTGGTTTTTACTTTTTTAGGGTTGCTACGTTATGTAATACGTTATTTGCACGTAGGTAAGATATTAAAAAAAAAATGCATTATACATTAATTCACACTAGAAACATTGTTGTTGATCATTTTGTCACATATTAATGCAAATAATTAGTTTAAATTGCTTTATTTCTACTCAAATTAAAACTAGTTGTTGTTAATTTTATTATTAACAAGATACTTTCCATATAAATAACTAAACAATACATTAAAATATTGCGTTAAAACACAGTAAAAATAAGTAAAAACCAATGAAGGGATTCAGTTGAGAGTTAAAAGGCTTCATCACATAAAAGTGAGTTTTTCAAAGAAGCCGTCGACTCCAATAACGACTCTTTCTCTTTGGTTCCAGTTCTTTCTGCGGACGTCGAAGGATCAGGCGACGATGGTGAGTCTTTTGTCCGCATAAATGATTGTCTATCATCTAGTTCTGTTGTTTGGAGACCAAAACGTTTTCAAATGGATGAAGCACACGATGTGTGTTACGACAGGAAGCCTCAGGTTTTCTCGCCGCTGCAGGTCAGAACTCGTTTCCACATCATGTTCTTTGTCAGTCGCTGAGTCGTCGGTGACGCGTGATTAACACGAGGGTTTCGAGTCGACATGTTCGACATCATCTCGTGACCTCCACGACCGCCTGCAATCGTCTGGGAAATCAGTTGGAATTGACACTTTCAAGGGTTTCTTAATGAGAATATATTCTTTTTTGAAATTAACCATCTGGAAACCTCTGGCACAATCTGGATGATCTTCAAACATCTCCTCACACCTGAGGCGACAAGGGTTTTATCAGGAGGAACATTTCTCTCACACATGTCACAAGACGAACGATGGAGTCATTTAAGGGCCCCACAGCTTAGAAGAGTCTTGCTCAATAGCACTGCGGCAGAGACCTCCAGCGAACCTTCATCTCTCCGGCCTCCACAATAAAACACCTGAGTCAGTTTCTCTTCTGAACGCACCGAGAATCTCCTCTTCCTCTCTTTCTGTTTTATCTCGTCACTTTCAGGCCCTCGAACTAACATTTCAATCTCACCTGATTTGAACACATCTAAGGAGGTTCTAAAGTCTGTTCTGTCTTCCTGGAGATGAAGTCTTCTCTTCTGCCACGGCAGCTTCAAGCCCACTCGTTTCCTGAAATAGCCTCATAATTACAATAATCCTGCAGTAACGTTGTGCTTCATAAAGGCCTGCACTTGTTGGTACGAGAGACTTTTATTTGGGGGTAAAAGTTCATCACTTCCTTGATGGAGAGTAGGTGGACAGGAGTGATCTTTAATGGGTTCTAATGGTTCCGGCCTCCATTATTGGATCTGACCGCCTTGATCCAGTCGTCTCTCTTCACAACCCTTCATTAGAAACGCATTTTCTCGCCTTTTATTTTGTACCTGTGGTCGTCAACCACCGTCGTCACGGTTAGTTTCATGAGTGTTTGTTTTGACGTTTTTAACGATTATTCGATCCTTCCTTTGACGTTTCTAAAAATCAGTGTACAAGGGTGTCGGAGTTGAAGTATCCTGGTAACGACTTCTGACCAGTTACACCTTAAAGTGATAGTTCACCCAAAATTCTAATTTCTTTCATTTTCGACTCGCCCTATGTTGAGTAGTTGTTGTCTAACAGGTTACGAAAATGAATGTTCATATGACAACATCGAACCCTTTCTTCGCCCAAACGTCACTTTTGTAATGAACAGCCGACATGAAAAGTTGTTCAGGTCTAAAAGCTTTTGTGTAGCAGAAGATAAAAAGGCAAATGTGCTACACAAAAGGAAAACACAATTTTGGGTGAACTATCACTTTAGACTTAGATTGTATCATCTTGTTCTTTCTCTTTATTTCCCTTTGTTCTTATTCTTATTTTTATTTTTATGAATAATTGCTGTATTGGTGTGTCTATTTAGAAAAAAAACTATTTCAATAAAGTTCTACCTTACCTTACCTACCTAACCTAGTCTGAAGCGCTTACCAGGATACTTCAACTCTTACATCTTTGTTCAAAACAATCTGTAGAAACATCAAAGGATCAAATAATCTCTATTTTAGCGTTAAAAAATGTGGGTGAACCAACACTTTAAGTAGCGAGGAAGCTTAAAAAGAGCTGAGCCAAAAGGAACTTCCAATTCCTGAACTCATCTGAACGGAGAAGCAGATGGAGCACGAATGCTCCTCCCATGATGCAACACTAACAGACTCAGGGACTCATTCATTCCTTGTGTTATTAGATTGTTTAATTCTGAGTTTCGGGGCAGAAGTGAAAATATAATGTTATTTAATTTTAATCTTTGTATCCTTTTCTTTGCCTTATTTCATATTGATCTGCGTTCTTTATTTTGACTTATGTTCTTTATACTTGCACTCTTTTTATTTTTAAACTTTTTTTTTTTTTTTATGAAACTTGCTGTGAACTGGAACCTAATCTCACGAAGAATCTCCAGAGATAAATAAAGTCCATCGATCTATCTAGTAACAATCTGAGGGCAGGAAGAACCAAGGAACAGATATTAATTTTGGCTGGATCGTCCAGTTCACTCCATCTTGCATTAGTGCACGACGGCAAATAAAAAAAAAAAGTTTCATTATTACGCAAGACCTTCTAACGTCGCGTTGAAACACCGAAGTCTGCACTTTTCTCAGGTTTGAAGTCGACCTGATCTACTTTCCATCCTCCGACTTCCTGCCCAGATGATCGCTTCTCTCTCGAGCGACGAGGTTTCAAAGTGGCGTCGAGAATAGACTGACCTTTAATTAAAGGGGAAGTGAAGCGTCACCACGGCTTCTGGGATGCTTCACAAATGTGGCGCTGGTGCACCTTGTGGACTCTTGTCCAAGCCTCGAGCGTCCATCACGCCGGGCGTCACAATCCTAACCGCGGTGGATTCATGGAATCACGTGTAGGTGGAACTCTTGGAACAGGAAAGACGAGTCTGATGTGAGAACATAAAGTGTCTGAGGTGTTTGTTACGTAAAGAAAATAATGTCCTGACGCCTCCGGATTAACCTTCACAATACTTTCTTTTCATTACTTAGAAAAGAAACCTGCAAAACTTTCCCCAACTTTTGTCTAATTTACATCCATTTGCATCTGTTTTACTGATTAATTTTTCACATCTTTCAATCTTTTAGTGAAATCTTCAAAACTTTCTTGAGACACAATATTGTCGTTTTCAGTATCATTTAAAAAAATAAATCAAATTTAAGCTCTTGTCGGCCCTGAGGACGTATTCTCTTACATCTAAGCAAGTTTTAGCCATTGTTCAAAATTCAAAACAGGCAAAAAAAAAGGTTCATTGGACCGAACAGCATCTACTTTAGTTTGTCCAAAAAGACACTTAAAAACAACCAAATACCTTCATACTGCTTCTCTGTAACGTCCCTCTTGTACTGAAACTGAATTGTTCGTAAAAAAAAACTCGACAAGTCCATATTTGAAGCTTGTTTGTAGCGGAAGCTAAAATGCTAACATGCTACACGGACAGGAAACGGATATGAACAAACATTTCTGACTATAACTAAAAAACGCAAAGACGTTGGCTCAACTATCTTATAAACTTATCTTATTAAAGCTTTTCAAAGTGAAAAGAAAAGTGAGAAACTCTGGGAGTCTTTACTTTAACTTCAACCTCCCTGTTAGGAAAACAAATTGATGGGAATTATTAATACAGTTTATTCAGGTTTATTTGACGGTGACATAACTGTGTTTAGTTTGTGTAGTAACTGACTAACTGGCTTCATGATTCAGCAATTTAAAAGTAAACTAGCTAGTTAGCGTGTTGGCTAACAATAATTTATGACCGAAATTATGTTTTTAGTTCATATTCAGTTGTTGTATGTAGACAATATTGGGAAAATATTACACAAATGTTGATTTTAATCATTAAATATATGTGTATTTAGCAATTAGTAACAAAATTTAAACGATCTGACCTTTGACATCAGTGGAAACTAACGAGAAATTAACGTCTCATATTTAATTACAACAGTTGAAGCTGAAATAATGTGTATTTTACTGATAACTACAAACCAAATCATCAATTCAAATTATCAACTTGCTTTTTAAAGTGAAGATAAAAGTGAGAAACTCTGTGAGTCTTTACTTTAACTTCAACCTCCCTGTTAGGAAAACAAATTGATGGGAATTATTAATACAGTTTATTCAGGTTTATTTGACGATGACAGAAATGAATATTTAGTGTTTAGTTTGTGTTGTAACTGACTAACTGGCTTCATGATTCAGCAATTTAATAGTAAAGTAGCTAGTTAGCATGTTGGCTAACAATAATTTATGACCGAAATTATGTTTTTATTTCATATTCAGTTGTTATATGTAGACAATGTTGAGAAAATGTTACACATATATTGATTTTAATCCTTAAATATATGAGTATTTAGCAATTAATAACAAAATTGAAACGATCCGACCTTTGACATCAGTGGAAACTAACGAGAAATTAACGTCTCATATTTAATTGCAACAGTTGAAGCTGAAATAATGTTTAAAAAAAGGGGTATTTTACTGATAACTAAGAAAGTATCACACAAACCAAATCATCAATTCAAAATATCAACTTGCTTTTTAAAGTGAAGAGAAAAGTGAGAAACTCTGGGAGTCTTTACTTTAACTTCAACCTCCCTGTTAGGAAAACAAATTGATGAGAATCATTAACCCAGTTTTTTTTAGGTCGATTTGACGATGACAGAAATGAATGTTTAGTGTTTAGTTTGTGTTGTAACTGACTAACTGGCTTCATGATTCAGCAATTTAAAAGTAAAGTAGCTAGTTAGCATGTTGGCTAACAATAATTTATGACCGAAATTATGTTTTTATTTCATATTCAGTTGTTATTTGTAGACAATATTGGGGAAATATTACTGAAATATTGATTTTAATCCTTAAATATATGAGTATTTAGCAATTATTTAAAAAATTGAAACGATCTGACCTTTGACATCAGTGGAAACTAGCGAGAAATGAACGTCTCATAATGAATTACAACAGTTGAAGCTGAAATAATGTGTATTTTACTGATAACTACAAACCAAATCATCAATTCAAATTATCAACTTGCTTTTTAAAGTGAAGATAAAAGTGAGAAACTCTGGGAGTCTTTACTTTAACTTCAACCTCCCTGTTAGGAAAACAAATTGATGAGAATTATTAATACAGTTTATTCAGGTTTATTTGACGGTGACATAACTGTGTTTAGTTTGTGTAGTAACTGACTAACTGGCCTTATGCTTCTGAGCTTCTGCTCCTGGCTCTGTTCCCATGCGAGTCTTCTTATTGCCTACACTTTTGATTTCTTGCTTCTCCTTTGTGTGAAAGCTATCGATTCCTGTTTATTGTTTTGCTTTTTTTTTCGTTGCTGCTCTCAAAGCATTTGGCTCCAAACCGAGTCCATAAAAGCAGCAATCAATGAAGCTGCTGCAAGATTAAAGTTGTTGTCTGTATCTTGACTTTGTGTTGAACTTTTCCAGGGAGGAGAAAATGATTTTATTTTGTGTTAAGACTTTTGTTTTGTCTCGCAGACACGGACGACGAGGATTTCTTCAAAGAAAAGGGTGAGTTTTTTTTTTTCTTTTTTTTGAAGCGCCACCAGGGGCTTGTGTTGTGTGTCACCGACCGACATGTCAGGCGGAGAATATGAAGTGTGCTGTCGATAAGTCAGCGTTGTGTAGTGTTGGAGGTCAGCGTGATGTGTGAAGGGCTTCGCCTCCCGTCGGCTTCTCCCTCCTCCCGTCCATTAGGCCTCAAATGGAATCAATTAGCTCCCCGTAGAGACCCCGAGAATCCTGCCCAAAGGCCAATGAACATGTCAACCTCGCCGACATCGCGCCCGCCGGTCAGCTAATCAACATTGGCATTCTCATTCTCCGCTCTCGTCACTCCTCATCTCCGCCGTGACGGACAGCTGATAGAATTACAGATCCGCCTCCAATCAGACGCGACCTTTTCAGACGCGGGATCCGGATCGAGCCGGACTTCTGTCACCGGTGGCCGTGTTGTCCTTCCTCGTAAATGTCCGTTTTAATGTCGTGCAAATGAGCAAAACAAACTGCGATGAAAGAAACAAAAATAGAAGAAAAATGGCTGCAGTTTCTACTCATGATAAGGGTTTATTATATCTCAGAGTTTTGTTCACTAGTGATGGGAGAAGAAGGCAGCTTTGTCTTCTGAGACACTTGGGTATGTCCTTCCTGGGGGAGGCCCAGGGCAGACCCAGAGAGTCTGGAGCTCCGGGACGCTCGGAAATTGGTGGAAATGTATGAAAAATGAACGTCCCATAATGCACTGCAACGGTTGAAGCTAAAATAACGTAAACAATATCGAAAATAATTTAAAATTCAAGCTAATTAGCTAGTTAGCATGCTAGCAAATATATTCTAAATGTCCGTATTGAGGTGGCCATTTCTTAGTTGGATATAAGGTAAGATTTTAGACATAATTACTATTTCATTTTATTATTTTAATCCTGAAAATGTTAAGCAATCATACGAGCTTAAATCTGGAATCTTTCTTGTGGGGATCCTGAAGGCTTCCCTGGTGAAGTACTCGGGTACAACCCCACTGGGTGGAGGTCCCGGGGTTGGACCTAGGACACTTGGTAGTCCTTGTGATGGGACAGGAGGAGGCTTCCTTGGGACCTCTTCCCCTAATCCTATCTTAAAACACGGCTGTAAATTAAGGAAAAGTAAACATCCCATAATGAGCTCCAACAGTTCAAATAGTAAAAAATAATAAATATTTGCTTTTGTTCGATGACTAAGAAAGTATCACACTGAAAAGTAAAGTGAAGTTTTTATTTAGCATGCTCGCAAAAAACAAACAAACAAAGATTTGTAAATATGTTTTCGTTTCATCTTTAGTAGTTAAGTTTAGGTGATCTAAGACAAGTTTTTCGGGTTAAATAAAAAAATATGGATTTGTAGAGCAAGTTGAGGTGATACTTGCCTCGAGGGCCTCCTGGTCGCTTCTCAGGTGAAGTCATGTTCCACTGGGAGGGGGCCCCGGGGCGGACCTGGGACACTTTGAAGTGACTTTGAAAACCGTGTGATGGGGTTGGATAAGGATTCCATGGGAACACTGAATCTTTTCACCCGACCTTGCAAATCTGCAGAAATTGACAAAAAAAAAAAAAATATCGTCCCATAATGCACTGCAACAGTTGAAGATAAAATAATGCATGAATATTTGCGTTCTGTTGATTGCTACGACAGTATAACAAGGACAAAATCAAGAATTAAAAAGTAGCTAGTTAGCGTGTTGGCTAACAATAATTTTTGACTTAAGAAACATCTTAAGACGTTTCTATTTGTTCAGGCTTTTCCTTGATTTTCTGGAACTCCTGTGTTGTTCTCAGTATTATCTTGATCTTTAAAGTATGTACTTTTTTGAGTATTGTTTTGATTGTTTAAGCGCTTTGTGACCCTGGTCTGGAAAAGCGCTATATAAATAAATATTACTTACTTACTTACTTACAGAAATTATGTTTTTAGTTCATATTCAGTTGTTATATGTAGACAATATTGTGAAAATATTACACAAATATAGATTTTAATCATTAAATATATATGAATATTTAGCAATTAATAACGCAATTGAAACGATCCGACCTTTGACATCAGTGGAAACTAACGAAAAATTAACATCCCATAGTTGAAGATAAAATTATGGGGAAAAAAGGGGGTATTTTACTGATGACTTAAAGTATCTCACAGACCAAATCATCAAATCAAATGTAAAAATGAAGGAGGTCGTGAACATGCAATAACAACAATAACGTTCACAATTGGGTTTTTTGCTTTAGAGGAAAACTTCTCTTTTTTTTTATTTGCATAAAAATCATACAAATATTTAAAATAAGAGCAAATCAACTTTTTCAAGTTGATTATACTGCTTTCTAATTCAAGTCGGTACTTTGGCAAATACATTTATTTTACTGAATATTCTAAACTGTGTCTCAAGTGAGTGATCATCTCCTAGTCATTTTAAAAGGATCATAAAATGTTACAATATTAAATATATATATTTTATACTGGTTTGTTTTGTAACTGAGTGTATCTCGACTCCAGGGGGCCGAGGACTCGGACGCGCCGGCTCGGCCGTGGACAAGGCGTCGGGGACGCAAGAGACCACAGGTATGAACAACAAAAAAAAAACTCATCCCACAAACATCCGAAAGAACGAAGTTCTAAGAGTCGATCACGTCTACAGAACAGCTGACGCTGGTCGTGGTCGTGGCGGCGGTGACCGTGGTGGCTCTGTCGGTGGCCGCCATCGTCTGTGAGTAACGCTGAACATCGGCGCTTATGAAACCGTGAAACTACTCTAGCAAACTTTAACTTTAATGTCTTTTCTCTGCGCAGCCATCATGCTAATAAGACGCCACATGCACCGACGGCAACAAGGGTAAGATCTCGTCTATTTACTTGTCAATCGACCAAAAGGAAATATTTCACTGATGGGGGGTGGGGTGTGGAGGGGGGGCTTCAGAAGTAGAGCAAAGGTTTGAGGAGAAACTCGCTTTCAGTGCGTTTGACTGTCAGAAACCAGTCCGGTGGGTAACAGTTCTGCTAGTTTGACCTCATCCAGAGTGACTAGAAAAACCCTCAGGTGGCTCAGTACAGTCGGCATACACCCATCTGGGTCTGTCTGAACTTGTCGGGCAATTAGCATCCCCGCCCGGGGCCCTGCGCCGTCACCAGGGAGCTCTCGTTGGGGGGGCCCCCCCCTCCCAACGCGAGGCGTCGAACAATAGCCCGAAGACAGCCAGTGCCACCGGGCCTGCATGACCCATCGGGACAAGCGCTAACCTGTCTGCCTTGAAGGCAGGACTCGTGAGCGAGTCGGTCCTGTAAACACGATCCCGTGACGACGCTAAGACAGCGGCGGAACAGCCAGAACCAGTTGAGCAGAGACTCCAACTGTACTGAGCGATCGCTTTCCTTTCCTGCTCGCGGATCCACGCCGGTCCTGTCTTTTTGTGAGGGTCAAGAAGTTCTAATGAGACCCCGGGGGATCTTCTAAGTGGCAGCTGACCCGCGTCTGTGGCGCACACGCCCGAGTCAATCATCGAGGGTTAAATTCCTGGGCAGGATTACTGGCTGCCTCCCGGGGCTGCTATCAGTGCCGGGCTGTGTCTCGGTGCTGACGGATCGCTCCGTTGAAAAGACTCTTAATCACACACAGCAACCTGTGGATTGTTGGCTCAACACCGTCTTCTCTGGGTTTAGAAAGACCCACCTGGGGATGAGCGTCTTTGGAGTGTGATTCTTGGTGCACCTGGACCAGAACAACAGACTTCTTGTACCAGGTCCAGCTGATGTAGATTCTGTCACTGACTCAGAGAAACCAATTATGGCCTCACCCGAGTAAGATCGGGATTTAAAAATGTTTAACAGATCAGAGCGAACAAACAAATCTTCGACGAGGTTAATGCGAGTTAGAATAAAACTTTAAACCCTGAAGATTAACTTGATTCTGAAAACAGTTTATTAAAAAATGTGGTACTTTTACTATGACTAGTCATTAGAAATTCTAATCAAAGTATCACTTTTTTATTTTTATTTCATGTCTTTTTTTTTTTACTTTTTGTAACTTTTTTTTTGCCCAAAGGTACATTTAAATCTTTTAATTTATTCAGTATTCATGTAAAATAAACACAAGCACAAACAATTTCTTCAGGGTCAGTTTTAGTGTATTGTCAAGAATCCAACGATACTTATCACGATACAGGTACAAGTATATATGTGTATATAGTACTTGACTCTGGTGTTGTGATAGTGTAGTAACAAGGATATATGTGTAGTATTGTCCAGTACTTGACTCTGGTGTTGTGATAGTGTAGTAACAAGGATATATGTGTAGTATTGTCCAGTACTTGACTCTGGTGTTGTGATAGTGTAGTAACAAGTATATATGTGTAGTATTGTCCAGTACTTGACTCTGGTGTTGTGATAGTGTAGTAACAAGTATATATGTGTAGTATTGTCCAGTACTTGACTCTGGTGTTGTGATAGTGTAGTAACAAGTATATATGTGTAGTATTGTCCAGTACTTGACTCTGGTGTTGTGATAGTGTAGTAACAAGGATATATGTGTAGTATTGTCCAGTACTTGACTCTGGTGTTGTGATAGTGTAGTAACAAGTATATATGTGTAGTATTGTCCAGTACTTGACTCTGGTGTTGTAGTATTTACAGACCACATGACTCTTGATGAAGTCGTAACTACTTTAATTTGTTTTCAAACCAAAATATGTCCAAACATAAGCTTTAAAAGCTGCTGGAGTCACTGTATCCTCTCATCCTTAGTCATCACTGGGATCATGCATTGAATTATTCATAACGTCTGCTGTCATCTAGCGGCAGGAACTTGAATTGCAACACAAAAATGAGCAAACACTGTGAATGTTTGAATGTGTGAATATTTATAAATTGTAAATGTCATTTTTTTTACAAACTTTTTTAAAATACAAACTATAAAAATATATAATAAAGAATGAAATGAATTAAATATTTGCATGTTAATTGTAAAAAAAAAGTATATTTTCTTACACAACTAGTCTGACCGCATGATTAAAGTGAGAACAAAACGAGCTTCTATCCCGGTTTTGACTGTGATGTCGTCTGACGGTTGGTTCTGTCCGTCCAGGATCTACTCGGTGCCCACAGAGCAGGACCAGAAGGCAGCCGTCTAGCTCCGGGCGAGAGCGTCTGTGTGACACTCAGAGTAGAGCTCATGTTCCTCCTCTGCTCCTGTGTGATTTCTCAGGACAAACTTGGCTTCTTTGCACAGCAGCTCTTGTGTATTTATCCTCACGTCTTTCTTCTTCTACTGCTTTGCATCCACAAAGCTGCGGACACTTCACTGGAATCAAGGAATCCAAATGTTTTAAAACTTCTTCTGTTCTTTTTTTTGTTTTGTTTGTTACACCCGTTGATTGACAACCTGTTTGTGTGGACGGACTTGTCGGTGCTAAATAGTCGAGCTGAGCCAGTCGAGTGCTCGCTCCACTGCCCCCTGGTTCACTGCCCGACACCCTCTGTCCCCGGCCTGCTGGGACGACTCGCTGCTTTTTTCTTGAGCTGGAAAAGTTGGTTTAATGCTGAGCGACGATGATGTCACAGGTCAACCATCGAGGGAGGATTAAATGCAAATAGTATTTTTCTTACAGTAAAAAAAGGCTTCTTTATAATAAAAAAATAGATATTTTTCCACCTGGAGACGATTTATTTATTGTAACGTCATGATAAAAGTCAGACAGTAGTAGTCGATCATGTGTTCGGGGCGTTGGTTTTATGTGTGTGTGCCAAAGACAGATTAGTCGCCCTTGACAGGAGTGTTTGGGTCATTATGATTATTTAATGACATGTATTCTCTCTTTTAATTACGAATTTAAGATCATTATTTAATGACGACTTTAGACGATTATTTTTCAGCAGATTTCTTCTTAGAATCAACTCTGGAACGATCGGCGTCGGTCATGTTGACAAATGCTAGCAAAGCTAACGGTTAACGTTGTATTTTTAAGTTAAAAATAAGTTTTAAGTTTTAAATTAAATTTGGAAGAAAAACGAATTTTTATTGGCTATAAACACTGATTACAAATCTATATATATATATAGATTTTAATGCATCTGTTTTTATATTTAGCAGGTTCTAAAGTTCAAATTGAGATTGTGTTAGCATACAGATGTAGCAACAATCTTCATTAGCACAACACAAGACCGTAGCTGTGTCTCAAATCACATACTTGTGTACTTAAACTTAGTATTTTTAGTGCATAAGTGCGTCTCAATTCTTAGTATGTAAATGTAGTGCTCCATACACACTAAATTGTCACTAAAACACACACAAAACTGAGTATGGATCGATGGACACTTTCTACACTAAACGACTCCATCTTAGTGACGGATCATATACTTACAGGTGCATTTTCAGCCACGTCTTCGCTGCTGATCCCGGCGTAAATATGTCGCCAATATTTCTCATATTTGTTGAAACCAAACGTGCTGCCAGCAGGTGGCGATATTGTTCCTTCAGCTGGTTTAAACCATGGTTAAATAGTAGTAGAAGAAGAAGCTGTCGCGTCATTTCCTGTTAGTGTGTAGCAGCAGAGTTTGATTTGAGACATACTATCTGTGGAGGATTAGTTACTAGTTAGTACGTACACTATCCTGATGATACTAACCAGTGCACTAAGAGAAGTGTGTGATTTGAGACACAGCTCGTCTCTTTTCGCTAAAAATATAAAATAAATGGCCTATTATTAGCATTATCGATTGCTTCTGTCTGATTATTCTGGCTAATAAAAAAAACAAAAAAAACAGAATCTTTCATGAAATAAAGCTTTTAATCACATGAACCAAACACTCCAGTGAGCATTTCAAAGGGAGAATTATTTAAAAACTTATAATAAAACCAAACATTTCAGTTTTTATTTTCTCTTTTTTTTCCCCACAAAAAAAACAAACATGGTTTTCTCTTTAAATACTTTCAAATATTCTTCTTGTTTGTTGTTGTTTTTTTTTTACGCTTTTCTGCTGCAACGTTTGTGTAAATAAATGTACTTTTTGTATGATACATCTATGAAGCTAACTTTTTATATGTAACTACTAACTGTGTTTTTTTGGAGGGATTTTTAACCGGAATCGATCGGTGGGTTTTGTTTTGTATATAGTTTGAACCATAATCTACTCGTGTGAATCATGTTATGAAGTCGTTGATCATTTATCTTAATCTGTTTATGTACCACTCGCTTTTGTCAATAAAGCTATATTCAAATAAAACCAACAATCTTGTAGTTGCATCACGATGTTGTTTTGCGAGAGAATAAACACATGAATCACGCGTTTGTTTCTCCCTGATAAAGAACTTTTATTCCAGTCTCTGCACGAGTTCAGAGATAATGTCGGACGGAGACGAAGTGGTTCAGTTTCCTCACGTGTCGGCGTGATTCATGTTTTCCGTGTTTATTCAGCGTTTTTTTTTTTCTCCCGCCAAACCCCCAGTAAATCCTGGCAGGTGGAGCGTTTCTCCCTCATGATGGACATCTTGTCGCTTTTTCTGCAACCTTGTGTTTTTTCTGCTCTCGTCCCTCATCGTCTCTGGACTTGATATGACCTGGAACGTAAACAGGAAGTTGTTGTTGTATTTTTTGAGGGATCAATTAGAAATATTGAGCCGTTTTGACGGCAACAAATGGCGTCGTCTGTTAATCACGGCGGTTTCTGCTGCTCAGCGATATGTTGAGTCGCTCCGTATGAGAAGTGACAGATCGCTCGCCATACATCACGACAGGAAGTGACACGCGTTACTTATGCACTCAATGGCACTTTTAAACGGCTTGATGTAAGAGCGGCTGCCGGATCGACGCCACGGTTCTGCCGCCTCAGCAGATACTGGGTTTTCGTGGACCGAACCGCTTGGTTTCAGGAGCTCTGGAGGATAAATAATCATTGAATTGACTTATAAATCATTATTATAACCAATGTTTTTTATGCCGTTGGTTTTTAAGAATTTATGATGGTATAATAAAATAAAGGGAATAAAATAAAATAAAAATGGCATTGATTACATTCAAGTTTGCAGATAAACAATTGAATACTTAATTAAATAAAATCAATTACAATGTAATTAATAATTATTGTTGACATTTAATTGGACCCATTACATATTTCTTATGTTTTATATAATATACATGTTTTCATATAAATAATTTTTATTTTATTTTAAATTATACAATTTTTCTGCCCCTTAAGATAAAAAAAAGGTTGAAATGATATCAAAATTTCTCATTTAGCATGTAATATATATGGTATAAATCTACTATATATGGTATAAATCAAATAAATATGATATAAATCTAATAAATATGATATAAATCTAATATAAATGCTATAAATCTAATAAATATAATATAAATCTAATAAATATGATATAAATCTAATATAAATGCTATAAATCTAATAAATATAATATAAATCTAATAAATATGATATAAATCTAATATAAATGGTATAAATCTAAAAAATATGATATAAATCTAATAAATATGATATAAATCTAATATAAATGGTATAAATCTAATAAATATGATATAAATCTAATAAATATGATATAAATCTAATATAAATGGTATAAATCTAAAAAATATGGTATAATTCTAATATAAATGGTATAAATCTAATAAATATGATATAAATCTAATAAATATGATATAAATCTAATATAAATGGTATAAATCTAAAAAATATGGTATAATTCTAATATAAATGGTATAAATCTAATAAATATGATATAAATCTAATAAATATGATATAAATCTAATACATATGATATAAATCTAATATAAATAGTATAAATCTAAAAAATATGGTATAATTCTAATATAAATGGTATAAATCTAATAAATATGATATAAATCTAATAAATATGATATAAATCTAATATAAATGGTATAAATCTAATAAATATGATATAAATCTAATATAAATAGTATAAATCTAATAAATATGGTATAATTCTAATATGAATGGTATAAATTTAGTCCAACTGCAAATGTTTGAAATTTCAGGGGGGTTTTCTGCAACATTTCCATCAAATTACAATTATCAAAAGAAGCTCAAATTATGTAAAATATCTCTTTTTACATTTTACACATTTAAATGTTCATGGGGGTTGACCCCGCCCCCTTAAAACCTCTGATGACTGGTCCGTGGTTTACATGCAGTTTCTTTCTTTTAAACACAACTCATAATAAAAAAAAAATCTTAATTTTGTATTTATTTATCAGGTCGTATTTAAATTATATGGTATGAATGTAACCAAAATTGGACATATTCAAATTGTCATGGGGGTCTTCTGCCCCACTTGTACAGGGGTTGCAAGGGGGGCTTGATCTGATAAAAGCTTCACTGGGAGGTAAGTAAGTAAGTAAGACGTCATTATTATCTACTGTTTTTCAAGACTTTTTCATGATCAGACCTACTTTTAATGTATAGATAACAGTCTGAAAAGAGTTTAATTTTGTAGAAAAAAAAGTAATTTTTCAGAAATTTGTGACACATTCAAGTGTCAAATGAGAAAATGAGTCAAACATAAACTCGAAATGTGACTCATTTTTTTGTTGCCCAGAGCTCCTGCTGACTCAGCATTATCGTGAAATGACGTTTTTATGCAGCTTGCAGTAGAAACCCGTGTTACCTAACGTAACCACGGTTCTACGAATGAATGCGAGGGCCTCCAGCCGGGCTTCGCTTATGGCAGCGCGGCCGGAGGGCCTCTCATCATGAAGTAGAACCGTGGTTACGTTAGGTAACCCGGGTTTTCTTTCGTCTGTCATGAGATTTTATTCTTGCCATAATAAGTAAGTAAGTGATATTATCAGTAACATCTTGAAGTCAAGACTTTCCTCTTTCAAACTGATCCAAAAAAAGTGAAGTTAATAAAGATATTTTAGCTCAATTTTCAAATTCAAACTCACTTTGAAGAGCTTTTGCAGCACTTTGGCTTCCGGCAAACGTTTCCACCTACAGACACAATAGAACAAACGTTTGAAAACATGGATCTTCAGCGACAGAAGCGAGTGTGTCGGCGCTCACAGCTCAGGATCATGATGCCCACCACGAACAGAACGGCCGCCACGGTCAGCCCGGCGATCCGCAAGGAGGCGTAATCTGAAGGAGAGAAGAATCCAAAAACGGTCTCAACATCCAGGAGACACGAGCGGGAGCGTCTTACCGTAAGTGAAGTCGTCGTCCTGCCCGGCATCTGAAACATGACGGGAGTGTTGAACGATGTTTGACGGCGAGAATAAAGGAGTTCTGGGATCATTAGAGGATCAGACGCCAAGACGGATCTACCGAGGTCTCGCCCGACACGCCGCTGATGGCGTCTCCGCACTTGATCTATTAGCAGCCGGCGCCAGCGTTTCTCAGACGCCGACATTAATCTGAGCACAAGTGCGACTCGACTCCATCAGCGGCCGTCGGTTTGATTCCTCGGGGCGCGAGAGGACGCTGAGGGATCGAGGACTTGACTCACCGGGGTAGACTGGTCGACGGGTGGGTCGTGAGGTCGTCACTGGGAAAGAAAAATTGTCAAATTTTCTCAAGTGTATTTGATTGACATCCTTAAGAATATGTTTGGTGTAAAAATTAAACATTTTCACTGGAGATTTATTAAAAAAAAGAGAATCTCCAATTACGTCTGGTGTCCCTCAAGGCTCTGTCATGGTTCCACTGAGGAAATAACAAACGTCTGATACAAATTAAAGGTTAAAAGTTTTATAAAAGCAAGTTTAGTTTTTATGTTGTAGATTGTATAAAGGACCATAAATTATATCATTTTAAATAAATAAATGTAAAAATACAGTAAACGTATAATGAAATAAACGAGTGAATACATACAACGTTTATTTAATAATAATTATTTAATTTATTGACCATCATAAACTACAAGTTCCATCAATAAGAAAATTCCTACGGTCAGTGAAGTTGTTACCTTTGATGGTTGGTTTAGGTTTTGGTTTCGTTGGAGCTGAAGTTGAACCTGAAAGAAAAGATGACGTAAGAAAAAAATTAATATATTTTTTTTACGCTTGTTTCCCTTATTGCTTAAATTAAGATTGATGCGAGGGACACCCTGGAAAGTCTGACTTGATCTTAACTGTAGCGAGAACATTTTATCGTGATCCGTTTTTTTGCCAAAAGACCGACAGAAAAGTATCCAAATATTCTTACAATAGACAGTCATTAAAAAAAAACAAGTAACTAATCTAATAATAATCTAATCTAATCTATCTATAAATCTAATCTAATCTAGTCTAATTCAGGTTTAATATCAATATGATATAATATCTGATGCTTATTTCTCTAGTTCACTGGGAGCCTGTCCCAGCTCGTCAGGGTCAGAGGGAACTCCCAGGTGTCATGTCGGATTAATAAAAAACCTTTGAATAGCGTTGGCTTTAGCTTTAGCGTTAGCATTAGCTTTAGCATGATCAGCACTACCTGAGGAAACGTTGACCGTGGTGGACGAGCTGGAC
>NC_141834.1:21004621-21019621 GCF_982586985.1 Callionymus lyra | reverse complement strand
GAAAAATCCTTCAAATGCACTGAAAAAATTGAAAATATCGTAAATTGACTTTCGGTTTGAAGTAAATAACACGATTAGATTAAATTAATTTCATCTTCCGGTGACGACGACAAACGTTTGAACGACTTTAAAAACTCACCCACGAGGATCAGAGAAAAAAGCATCAAAGCCGAGAGTCGAATCTGAAAAACAAAGAAAGTTTATTCATGTTGTTATAATTATTACTTTGAATTATTATCTTCTTCTGTTTCTTCTTTGAATTTCACAATAAAACTGTTCTTTGACGACAAAAAACTTTAAACGTTAAGATTTGTATTTTATTTTCAGATTCACATTTAATTATTTAGACAAATATGAACCAAAACATATACAAATACATTTTTAAAAATAAGTTTATGAAGTGATTTTTTAAATTTCTTTATTAGATAAGGTCAATAATATATTTTACAGAAATAAAATTGCGTTTTAAAAGAATAAAAAAATATGTGATGAAGAAAAAAAAAGGAATAATGAAAAATAGTAATAGAATAAAATACCTTTTTTTGTGCATTTTTTTGTAAAGTTAACATTAAAAATCGTACAATCAATAAGAAAATTGTTTATATTATTGCTGCAAAAAACGAAACAAAATTGAAATTAAGAAATTATCAAATAATTAAACATTATAATAGAATAAAATACAGTTTTCTGTGCATTTTTTTTAGGAACTGTACAATGTTAACCACTTTAAAACATTAAATAAATGAGAAAAAAAGTTTTATTTTTTAACTTTTGTAACATTTTTTGGGGGGGAAAAATAGTTACGGTTTTTTAATAAATTCTATCTTTAAAAAACACACACATATATATATATATATATATATATATATATATATATATATATATTATTGTTTATTGTTTTAAAACCACAAGAATATGTGAAAAAAAGAAATTAAATCAATTAAATTTAGGAATTATGCCCTGCCCTTAATAACCTGCTGATGACAGAACAAAGTGTTTTAATAGGAGTTTCAATTAGATTTAAATCATTTTGTGATATTAAATTCAACTATATTTTAATAAATCTAAGCAGTTCCTTCACTGAACGTCGAACCACATGGAAACAAACTGTAACATCGTGATCTCTGAAGGCGGAGACATCTTGAAACCTGCATGCGTCAAACAGGAAGTTGCCGCTCTGCGGTCGAAACCAACTTCCTCCTCAGCCTCGCGGCAGGAACATGGAATCTTTCGGGTCTTTTTGTTTCACTCGAATCTCCATCGGACACGAAAATTCGATTCGACGAAAACCTCGGGAAGCGTCGAGAGATAAATAAATACTATAATAAATAAAATAATATTTTGTTTCCTGGGATCGTTTTTCAAAAATGCTCCAGATCAGGAAACGATGGCTCGACCTCTGGCTCGACAGGTGACCCCGTGACCATCGTGAGCCGTGACCGGTCAGATCAGCAGGTTACGCCAATCACCCCCCCGCACCCCCCCCCCCTCATCTGTCCGTCAAGAACCTCCTGAAAGAATCTTCTTACCTTCAGGTCCATCCTGCGTCTGTGAGGAGCTGCTCAGAGGAACTGAACCAGCAACCGCACCCACGTGCTCAGCAGCATCACTTCCTCATCTGACGCTCGCTCCCACTCGCTCGCACAACACGGCCTCGCTTGTCGAGCCTCTGTGGAGGCCCTTGTGTTGTGAGTCCTTGTGTCGTCAATGTGTGCGATTGTTTTTTTTCTCCTCTCGTCTTTTCTCACGGTTTGAAGTTATTTCAATGAAGCTCGGACAGATGTTCCCTAGTCAGAGTGTGTAGATAGTTAGAGTCTGTAGTTAGGGACCGTCAAAAAAGGAAAAAGTTTTTTTTCCAAGTATAAAAAACATTAAAAAACAAAACATAATATACACCTAAAGATTCCATTGATATAATTGCCAAAGCAATGTATCCATTATTATATTTGTTTTAATTATTATTTATACATTTTAAGATGAAGAAAAATCAAAACAATATAAGAAAACATAAAATAATACGACATTTTTGAAGAACTGTATAATATTAATTTCTAAAGAGACAAAAACACATAAAATAAAATAAAATAATAATAAAATAAAAAAGTTTTTTTTTCTTAGGTAAATTTTTTTTTGTCGTTTTTCAATTTATTTTTCTCTCTCAATTTTTCACAGTAAAGTCGAACATAATAAACCATTTTTCTCAACTTCGTGACTTCTTAAAATCCAACAACAAACTTTGACTGTAATCAAGGATCGTTCTATGTTTTAGTAAACGTGAGGGGCCATCAAGACAAAATGTTAAGAGGAAAATAAAAAACAAAACAAGTTAACAAAGCAGTAAAAAACACAATATACGTGTATTTATGACATTAATATCATGTTTCAACTTTTGTAAACCTCATCATTTTTTTTTTTAACAACATTAATGTAACAATTAAAAAACAACGTCGCCATGAACCGCGACTGAAATATACTTCATGACGACATTTTGTCACGAAGAGTTTTCGTAAAGCGTCTCCACGAAGCATCATGAGACCAACAGACGTATAAACACTGAACAAAGATCTTTTTATTTTGTCAATAAAGTTTCATTAACTCATAAAAAACTTTAACACACATTGGTAACTGCAGGCTATGACATCATCAGTGGTCTGTGACATCATCAGTGGACTGTGACATCATCAGTGGACTGTGACATCATCAGTGGACTGTGACATCATCAGTGGACTGTGACATCATCAGTGGGCTGTGACATCATCAGTGGTCTATGACATCATCAGAGAGCTGTGACATCATCAGTGGACTGTGACATCATCAGTGGACTGTGACATCATCACTGGGCTGTGACATCATCAGTTGGCTGTGACATCATCAGTGGACTGTGACATCATCAGTGGGCTGTGACATCATCAGTGGACTGTGACATCATCAGTGGACTGTGACATCATCAGTGGACTGTGACATCATCAGTGGACTGTGACATCATCAGTGGACTGTGACATCATCAGTGGACTGTGACATCATCAGAGAGCTGTGACATCATCAGTGGACTGTGACATCATCAGTGGACTGTGACATCATCACTGGGCTGTGACATCATCACTGGGCTGTGATATCATCACTGGACTGTGACATCATCAGTGGACTGTGACATCATCAGTGGACTGTGATATCATCACTGGACTGTGACATCATCAGTGGACTGTGACATCATCAGTGGACTGTGACATCATCAGTGGACTGTGACATCATCAGTGGGCTGTGACATCATCAGTGGACTGTGATATCATCAGTGGATTGTGACATCATCAGTGGACTGTGACATCATCAGTGGGCTGTGACATCATCAGTGGACTGTGACATCATCAGTGGACTGTGACATCATCAGTGGGCTGTGACATCATCAGTGGTCTATGACATCATCAGAGAGCTGTGACATCATCAGTGGACTGTGACATCATCAGTGGACTGTGACATCATCACTGGGCTGTGACATCATCAGTTGGCTGTGACATCATCAGTGGACTGTGACATCATCAGTGGGCTGTGACATCATCAGTGGACTGTGACATCATCACTGGGCTGTGATATCATCACTGGACTGTGACATCATCAGTGGACTGTGACATCATCAGTGGACTGTGATATCATCACTGGACTGTGACATCATCAGTGGACTGTGACATCATCAGTGGACTGTGACATCATCAGTGGGCTGTGACATCATCAGTGGACTGTGATATCATCAGTGGATTGTGACATCATCAGTGGACTGTGACATCATCAGTGGACTGTGACATCATCAGTGGGCTGTGACATCATCAGTGGACTGTGATATCATCAGTGGATTGTGACATCATCAGTGGACTGTGACATCATCAGTGGACTGTGACATCATCAGAGTGCTGTGACATCATCAGTGCACTGTGACATCATCAGTGCACTGTGACATCATCAGTGGACTGTGACATCATCAGTGGACTGTGACATCATCAGTGGACTGTGACATCATCAGTGGACTGTGACATCATCAGTGGACTGTGACATCATCAGTGGACTGTGACATCATCAGTGGACTGTGACATCATCAGTGGGCTGTGACATCATCAGTGGACTGTGACATCATCAGTGGACTGTGACATCATCAGTGGACTGTGACATCATCAGTGGACTGTGACATCATCAGTGGGCTGTGACATCATCAGTGGACTGTGACATCATCAGTGGGCTGTGATATCATCAGTGGGCTGTGACATCATCAGTGGACTGTGACATCATCAGTGGACTGTGACATCATCAGTGGACTGTGACATCATCAGTGGACTGTGACATCATCAGTGGGCTGTGACATCATCAGTGGACTGTGACATCATCAGTGGTCTGTGACATCATCAGTGGACTGTGACATCATCAGTGGACTGTGACATCATCAGTGGGCTGTGACATCATCAGTGGACTGTGACATCATCACTGGACTGTGACATCATCAGTGGACTGTGACATCATCAGTGGACTGTGACATCATCACTGGACTGTGACATCATCAGTGGACTGTGACATCATCAGTGGACTGTGACATCATCAGTGGACTGTGACATCATCCCTGGGCTGTGACATCATCAGTGGACTGTGACATCATCAGTGGACTGTGACATCATCAGTGGTCTGTGACATCATCAGTGGACTGTGACATCATCAGTGGACTGTGACATCATCAGTGGACTGTGACATCATCAGTGGACTGTGACATCATCCCTGGGCTGTGACATCATCAGTGGGCTGTGACATCATCAGTGGTCTGTGACATCATCAGTGGACTGTGACATCATCAGTGGACTGTGACATCATCAGTGGACTGTGACATCATCAGTGGGCTGTGACATCATCAGTGGTCTGTGACATCATCAGTGGACTGTGACATCATCAGTGGACTGTGACATCATCAGTGGTCTGTGACATCATCAGTGGGCTGTGACATCATCAGTGGACTGTGACATCATCAGTGGACTGTGACATCATCAGTGGACTGTGACATCATCAGTGGATTGTGACATCATCAGTGGACTGTGACATCATCAGTGGACTGTGACATCATCAGTGGACTGTGACATCATCAGTGGGCTGTGACATCATCAGTGGTCTGTGACATCATCAGTGGACTGTGACATCATCAGTGGACTGTGACATCATCAGTGGACTGTGACATCATCAGTGGACTGTGACATCATCAGTGGACTGTGACATCATCAGTGGACTGTGACATCATCAGTCCTCAGTAAACTCCACAGTCGTACAGTGACTTCATCAGCAGCTCATCCAAGCGACTCTGTTCGTGTTCACCATGAGCGACGCATTAACGTCGTAGGCGCCAACAAAGCGACGATTCATCTCCATCAGCAGACGAACAGCTCCGTGATTCTCACTCTGGGACTTGTTTGTCGCCCACAATCACTAGTTCTGTGGCAACGATTACTTTCAGGATTGATGAGGAGCTTGTTTTCGCCGCCGACACACGCTTACATAAATATTTTCCAGACTCACTTCTCGAGTTCAGCAGCTGCAGAACTTACCTGCTCGTCGTAGGAACTGAGTTCACTTCGCATTTTCAAAGTTACAATGAGCTGCAGGACCAACAGTTTGAACTTTGAAAAGTTATTCATCGATTTATTTATCATGATGTTCTTCATAGAGTTGATGAAAGTATTTTTACCAAACTGTAATGTACGCTGTACGAAGTGTGTTTACGAAGTGTGTTTACGAAGCGTGTTTACGAAGCGTGTTTACGAAGCATGTTTACGAAGTGTGTTTACGAAGCGTGTTTACGAAGCGTGTTTACGAAGCATGTTTACGAAGTGTGTTTACGAAGCGTGTTTACGAAGCGTGTTTACGAAGCATGTTTACGAAGTGTGTTTACGAAGCGTGTTTACGAAGTGTGTTTACGAAGTGTGTTTACGAAGCGTGTTTACGAAGTGTGTTTACGAAGTGTGTTTACGAAGCGTGTTTACGAAGCGTGTTTACGAAGCATGTTTACGAAGTGTGTTTACGAAGCGTGTTTACGAAGTGTGTTTACGAAGCGTGTTTAGGAAGTGTGTTTACGAAGCGTGTTTACGAAGTGTGTTTACGAAGTGTGTTTACGAAGCGTGTTTACGAAGTGTGTTTACGAAGCGTGTTTACGAAGTGTGTTTACGAAGTGTGTTTACGAAGCATGTTTACGAAGCGTGTTCATGAATCATGTTTAGGAAGTGTGTTTACGAAGCGTGTTTACGAAGCGTGTTCATGAATCATGTTTAGGAAGTGTGTTTACGAAGCGTGTTTACGAAGCGTGTTCATGAATCATGTTTAGGAAGTATGTTTACGAAGCGTGTTTACGAAGCGTGTTTACGAAGCATGTTTACGAAGCATGTTTACGAAGCATGTTTACGAAGCATATTTACGAAGCGTGTTCATGAATCATGTTTAGGAAGTGTGTTTACGAAGCGTGTTTAGGAAGCGTGTTTACAAGCGTGTTTACGAAGCGTGTTCATGAATCATGTTTAGGAAGTATGTTTACGAAGCGTGTTTAGGAAGCGTGTTTACGAAGCGTGTTTACGAAGCATGTTTACGAAGCATGTTTACGAAGCGTGTTCATGAATCATGTTTAGGAAGTGTGTTTACGAAGCGCGTTTAGGAAGCGTGTTTACGAAGCGTGTTTAGGAAGCGTGTTTACGAAGCGTGTTCATGAATCATGTTTAGGAAGTGTGTTTACGAAGCGCGTTTAGGAAGCGTGTTTACGAAGCGTGTTTACGAAGCGTGTTTACGAAGCATGTTCACGAAGCATGTTTAGGAAGTGTGTTTACGAAGCGTGTTTACGAAGCGTTTTAAACTGTAATGTACGAGATAAACTGCAGTTTAGATGCATATATATATATATTTATATCTCTCTCTATATATATCTATATATCTATATATCTATATATCTATATATCTATATATCTATAGATCTATATCTATACTGTAGTGATGATTTATTAGAAACTTCTCTGTGTCCTGACTTTAAAAACGAACTAAAGCTTTGTTGAGAAACAAGAAAATAGTTTCCTGAACAAGAAAGTTTCATCATTTCATCACCAGAAGGAACAAAGCGACACAAGGTTTTCATCCACAGTCTTGTTACAAACTCAGAGGTGGTTCCAGCAGGAGTGTTTGGTCAGCAGGTGTTTTCAAGTGAACTAACTGAAGAAGAAGAAAATCATGCGGTTGCTACGGAAACTCACAGAAGGTTAGAAGAGAAATCATCACGTGGTCACGACTGTTTGAAGTATTTTCAAAAAAGAAACATAAACTTGATAATTTTCCACGAGGATTGTTTTGATTAACTGCTCAAAAAAATATAAATAAATAGAAAATATGTTATTTAAGTTCAGTAAATATATCTAACATAAAGAATACAAATAATATATGAAAGTTTTTATTTTTAGACGAATAATAACGATGTTAAGTTATATTGTATGTAAAACCATAATAAAAACAACAAAATATGCTTAACAATGAATTTGTGAAGCGTGTTCACGAAACGTGTTTACAAAGGGTTTTTAAAAAGCATGTTCAAGAAGCGTGTTTATGAAGATTATTTACGAAGCATGTTCACGAAGCGTGTTTACAAAGCGTGTTTACGAAGCGTTTTTATGAAGCGTGTTCACAAAAAATGGTCACAAAGCATAATAAAATAGTGTCGTCACTGTTTACGAAGCGTGTTTACGTGGCGTGTTTTGTTGTTGTTGAGGCGTGTTCACGAAGCTTGTTCACAAACCATCATAAAGAAGCATGTTTACGAAGTGCGTTTACGAAGCGTGTTTACAAAGTGCATTTACAATGTTTACGAAGCGTGGTCGAAAGCATTATCAAATAGCATTGTCAGGAAGCGTGGTCAAGAAGGCTGGTCATGATAGTGTTTACGAAGCATGTTCACAAAGTTGGTAAAAAATCATCATCAAATAGCATCGTCACTGTTTACGAAGCACGTTTACGAAGCATGTTCTCAAAGCGTGTTTATGAAGATTGTTTACGAAGCATGTTCACGAAGCGTGTTTACGAAGCATGTTCATGAAGCGTGTTTACGAAGCGTGTTCTCAAAGCGTGTTTACGAAGATTGTTTACGAAGCATGTTCACAAAGCGTGTTTACGAAGCATGTTCACGAAGCGCGTTTACGAAGCATGTTCTCAAAGCGTGTTTACGAAGCGTGTTTACGAAGTGTGTTTACGCAGCGTTTTTTTATGAAGCGTGTTCACAAAGCTTGGTCACGAAGCGTGTTTACGCTTATAATTAATCATTTCTTGATAAAAAACTTTAAAATGACAAGTTATGTTTTAAATTAATAAAATACGAGGTCGGTTTATATATTTTTTTCTCTTAATACAATATGTTTTCAAAAAACATTGTTAAAATGTTTTTAATTTAACATTAATTGTGTTAAACTGATGAAGAAACACATTTAAATCAAAGACAATTCATCTCACGGGACTTAAAAGCACGTGTGAGTCTAAACTATATTAAACTATATTAAACTATATTGAACTATATTAAAATATATTAAACTATATTAAATTATATTAAACTATATTAAATTATATTAAACTATATTAAACTATATTAAATTATATTAAACTATATTAAATTATATTAAACTATATTAAACTATATTAAACTATATTAAACTATATTAAACTATATTAAACTATATTAAACTATATTAAATTATATTAAACTATATTAAACTATATTAAACTATACTAAACTATATTAAATTATATTAAACTATATTAAACTATATTAAACTATACTAAACTATATTAAACTATATTAAACTATATTAAACTATACTAAACTAAATTAAACTATATTAAACTATATTAAATTATATTAAATTATATTAAACTATATTAAACTATATTAAACTATATTAAATTATATTAAACTATATTAAACTATATTAAACTATATTAAACGATATTAAACTATACTAAACTATATTAAACTATATTAAATTATATTAAACTATATTAAACTATATTAAACTATATTAAACTATATTAAACTATACTAAACTATATTAAACTATATTAAACTATATTAAACTATATTAAACTATATTAAACTATACTAAACTATATTAAACTATACTAAACTATATTAAACTATATTAAACTATATTAAACTATACTAAACTATATTAAACTATATTAAACTATACTAAACTTTATTAAACTATATTAAACTATATTAAACTATATTAAACTATATTAAACTATACTAAACTTTATTAAACTATATTAAACTATACTAAACTATATTAAACTATATTAAATGATATTAAACTATATTAAACAATATTAAACTATATTTAACTATATTAAACTATATTAAACTATACTAAACTATATTAAACTATATTAAACTATACTAAACTATATTAAACTATATTAAACTATATTAAACTATACTTAACTATATTAAACTATATTAAACTATATTAAACTATATTAAACTATATTTAACTATATTTAACTATATTTAACTATATTAAACTATACTAAACTATACTAAACTATATTAAACTATATTAAACTATACTAAACTATATTAAACTATATTAAACTATATTAAACTATGTTAAACTATATTAAAAATCTCCACATCATGGTCAGAGTTTGTGAAACAAGATAATCCTCGACGGCGTCACGACGTCACGGAGGATCACCTTGAACGTTGAAACACGGACTCGATGAAACCTGGATCTCCCTCTGATCCTCCTGAGGTGGGATTAGAGCCGGTCCTGATCAGACCGACCGTGGCGGGTCACAGGCGGAGCCAGAGTTCCTGTCGGGTAAAACTGCAGGACGAGGGTCAAAAGTGCAGTGTTGATGGACGACAGCGTCGCCGTGGCAACCATGTGAGCGATGGAGCCACAGGATGTGAGCGATGGTTCTGAGTCCACCGGGTCAGAGCAGAGAAACCATTGATTATAGAACATGACTCACGGTTCAGGTGGAAAATAAACTCGTGGCGGATGGTCGGAGCGAAACGAAAGAAATCAAACGATCGACATTTGAAGGTAAATATTGAAGGTAAAAAATGTAAGAGAAAAAAAACATTTAATGTCAGAATAAGTTTAATTATTTCATTACATAATACATGTAAAATTAAAAATGTTTTTATATTTATAACCATAAAGAATTAAATATAAATATGACACAAAGCCAATTGATTAAAAACATATATTTTCCATAGTTTTTTCAAATATTTAAGAGATATTTGATCAAATATAGATCAAATATTTAAATAAAAAGATGAGTGAATTTAAAAAAAGATAACTTAAAATTAAAAGTCTATAATAACAAACTATTACACGTTTATTTAAAAATAAAAAAAGAAACTTAAAATAAGCAGAAATGACTCCATGATCCATTTTAAGTCCGACATAAAAATAATGGTCGTCATGAAGCTTTTGTATTCGGTGAAAAAACTGTTATAATATTTATGATTGAGTTCGACTCCATTGATCAAGATCCACAAATCTTAAGAAGGTCAACAACTCTTCTTCGCCTACTGAGCCCCGACCTCACTGCTATCATTGACAAACGCTAAATACGTTTATAAACTATAGCGTAAAACATCACCTGATGCACAAACATGTCACATGATCTTCATGATCGCTCTGGCTTCGATTAGTTGGACTTGTTTTCTCATAATATTCGAACGTTCCTGCCGTTGTCGTCGAAACCTTCGAAAAAAACCTAGTGAAGCTGCGACGCCACCAGGAGTCGTATGTAGAGGTAAATACCTGAGCGTTGCTCAAGGACGCGTCAGAAGTGAGTTCATGGACGAACTCCAACAACAGTAAGAGATCCTTTCATCTGCCGGCCCTGGAGATGAAAGCAGGTCCGTCCATCACTCCATCATCTTATCTGGGATCTTTTATTATGGGTGTCCTCCGGGCGGGGACGGCCCTTTCTCTCCCGCCATCCTCCCCCATCATCCTCCCCCATCATCCTCCCCATTCAACCTCCCCTATCATCCTCCCCATTCAACCTCCCCTATCATCCTCCCTCATCATCCTCCCCTATCATCCTCCCCCATCATCCTCCCCCATCATCCCCCCATCATCCTCCCCCATCAACCTCCCCCATCATCCTTTCCCATCATCCTCCCCATCATCCTCCCCCATCATCCCCCCATCATCCTTCCCCATCATCCTCCCCATCAACCTCCCCCATCATCCTCCCCCATCATCCTCCCCCATCCTCCTCCCCCATCATCCTCCCTCATCATCCTTCCCATCATCCTCCCTCATCATCCTTCCTCATCATCCTCCCTCATCATCCTCCCCATCATCCTCCCCATCATCCTCCCCATCATCCTACCTCATCATCCTTCCTCATCATCCTCCCTCATCATCCTCCCCATCATCCTCCCTCATCATCCTTCCTCATCATCCTCCCTCATCATCCTCCCCCATCATCCTCCCTCATCATCCTTCCTCATCATCCTCCCTCATCATCCTCCCCATCATCCTCCCCATCATCCTCCCCCATCATCCTCCCCATCATCCTCCTCATCATCCTTCCTCATCATCCTCCCTCATCATCCTCCCCCATCATCCTCCCCATCATCCTCCCTCATCATCCTTCCTCATCATCCTCCCTCATCATCCTCCCCATCATCCTCCCCATCATCCTACCTCATCATCCTTCCTCATCATCCTCCCTCATCATCCTCCCCATCATCCTCCCTCATCATCCTTCCTCATCATCCTCCCTCATCATCCTCCCCCATCATCCTCCCTCATCATCCTTCCTCATCATCCTCCCTCATCATCCTCCCCATCATCCTCCCCATCATCCTCCCCATCATCATCCTCCCCCATCATCCTCCCTCATCATCCTTCCTCATCATCCTCCCTCATCATCCTCCCCATCATCCTCCCCATCATCCTCCCTCATCCTTCCTCATCATCCTCCCTCATCATCCTCCCCATCATCCTCCCCATCATCCTCCCTCATCATCCTCCCCATCATCCTCCCCCATCATCCTCCCCATCATCCTCCCTCATCAACCTCCCCATCATCCTCCCCATCATCCTCCCCCATCATCCTCCCCCATCATCCTGCCCCATCGTCCTCCCTCATCATCCTCCCCCATCATCCTCCCTCATCATCCTCCCTCATCATCCTCCCCCATCGTCCTCCCTCATCATCCTCCCCATCATCCTCCCTCATCAACCTCCCTCATCATCCTCCCCATCATCCTCCCTCATCATCCTCCCTCATCATCCTCCCCCATCATCCTCCCCATCATCCTCCCTCATCATCCTCCCCATCATCCTCCCTCATCATCCTCCCTCATCAACCTCCCTCATCATCCTCCCCATCATCCTCCCCATCATCCTCCCTCATCAACCTCCCTCATCATCCTCCCCATCATCCTCCCTCATCAACCTCCCCCATCAACCTCCCCCATCATCCTCCCTCATCAGTCCTCCCCCATCATCCTCCCCCATCATCCTGCCCCATCGTCCTCCCTCATCATCCTCCCCCATCATCCTCCCTCATCATCCTCCCTCATCATCCTCCCCCATCGTCCTCCCTCATCATCCTCCCCATCATCCTCCCTCATCAACCTCCCTCATCATCCTCCCCATCATCCTCCCTCATCATCCTCCCTCATCAACCTCCCTCATCATCCTCCCCATCATCCTCCCTCATCATCCTCCCTCATCATCCTCCCCCATCATCCTCCCCATCATCCTCCCTCATCATCCTCCCCCATCATCCTCCCTCATCATCCTCCCTCATCATCCTCCCCATCATCCTCCCCCATCATCCTCCCTCATCATCCTCCCTCATCATCCTCCCTCATCATCCTCCCCCATCAACCTCCCCATCATCCTCCCTCATCATCCTCCCTCATCATCCTCCCTCATCATCCTCCCCATCATCCTCCCTCATCATCCTCCTCATCATCCTCCCTCATCATCCTCCCTCATCATCCTCCCTCATCATCCTCCCCATCATCCTCCCTCATCATCCTCCCCATCATCCTCCCTCATCATCCTCCCCATCAACCTCCCTCATCATCCCCCCATCATCCTCCCTCATCATCCTCCGCATCATCCTCCCTCATCATCCTCCCCCATCATCCTCCCCCATCATCCTCCCTCATCATCCTCCCCATCATCCTCCCTCATCATCCTTCCCATCATCCTCCCCATCATCCTCCCTCATCATCCTCCCCATCATCCTCCCTCATCATCCTCCCCATCATCCTCCCTCATCATCCTCCCTCATCATCCTCCCCATCATCCTCCCTCATCATCCTTCCATCATCCTCCCCATCATCCTCCCTCATCATCCTCCCCATCATCCTCCCTCATCATCCTCCCCATCATCCTCCCTCATCATCCTCCCCATCATCCTCCCTCATCATCCTCCCCATCATCCTCCCTCATCATCCTCCCTCATCATCCTCCCCATCATCCTCCCCCATCATCCTCCCCATCATCCTCCCTCATCATCCTCCCTCATCATCCTCCCCATCATCCTCCCTCATCATCCTCCCCATCATCCTCCCTCATCATCCTCCCCATCATCCTCCCCATCATCCTCCCTCATCATCCTCCCCATCATCCTCCCTCATCATCCTCCCTCATCATCCTCCCTCATCATCCTCCCTCATCATCCTCCCCATCATCCTCCCTCATCATCCTCCCTCATCATCCTCCCCATCATCCTCCCTCATCATCCTCCCTCATCATCCTCCCCATCATCCTCCCCATCATCCTCCCTCATCATCCTCCCCATCATCCTCCCTCATCATCCTCCCCATCATCCTCCCTCATCATCCTCCCCATCATCCTCCCTCATCATCCTCCCTCATCATCCTCCCCATCATCCTCCCCATCATCCTCCCTCATCATCCTGCCCATCAACCTCCCCATCATCCTCCCTCATCATCCTCCCTCATCATCCTCCCCATCATCCTCCCTCATCATCCCTCATCATCCTCCCTCATCATCCTCCCTCATCATCCTCCCCATCATCCTCCCCCATCATCCTCCCTCATCATCCTCCCTCATCATCCTCCCTCATCATCCTCCCCCATCAACCTCCCCATCATCCTCCCTCATTATCCTCCCCATCATCCTCCCCATCATCCTCCCTCATCATCCTCCCCATCATCCTCCCTCATCATCCTCCCCATCATCCTCCCTCATCATCCTCCCCATCATCCTCCCTCATCATCCTCCCCATCATCCTCCCTCATCATCCTCCCCATCAACCTCCCTCATCATCCTCCCTCATCATCCTCCCCATCAACCTCCCTCATCATCCTCCCTCATCATCCTCCCCATCATCCTCCCCATCATCCTCCCTCATCATCCTCCCTCATTATCCTCCCTCATCATCCTCCCTCATCATCCTCCCATCATCCTCCCTCATCATCCTCCCCATCATCCTCCCTCATCATCCTCCCCATCATCCTCCCTCATCATCCTCCCCATCATCCTCCCTCATCATCCTCCCCATCATCCTCCCTCATCATCCTCCCTCATCATCCTCCCCATCATCCTCCCCATCATCCTCCCTCATCATCCTCCCTCATTATCCTCCCTCATCATTCCTCCCTCATCATCCTCCCCATCATCCTCCCTCATCATCCTCCCTCATCATCCTCCCTCATCATCCTCCCCATCATCCTCCCTCATCATCCTCCCCATCAACCTCCCTCATCATCCTCCCCATCATCCTCCCTCATCATCCTCCCCATCATCCTCCCTCATCATCCTCCCCATCAACCTCCCTCATCATCCTCCCTCATCATCCTCCCCATCATCCTCCCCATCATCCTCCCTCATCATCCTCCCTCATTATCCTCCCTCATCATCCTCCCTCATCATCCTCCCCATCATCCTCCCTCATCATCCTCCCCATCATCCTCCCTCATCATCCTCCCCATCATCCTCC